>NC_060150.1:5434821-5470358 GCF_021292245.1 Micropterus dolomieu
AACCCCCCCCCCCCCCCCCAACTGTTTCCTTTATCAAAGGATGAGTTGGGTAGTATAGAGATAAAGAGAGTTTGTTACATTTGTTACATACACAATTTTTTATTTTTGATGATATGACTCATGAGCACTTGCTTTGCCGTTCCAGAGCCAGCAGGCCAGACTTGCTACCCTCTACCTCCCTCTGTTTGGCCTGTTCCAGGAGAACGTCTACAGATTAGACATCAAGGAGTCAGCCCCCCTCAGTAATCACAATGTAAGCCTGACATCTAGTGGTGGGAATCTGAACAGCAGCTTGTCGCTCTAATAACCAGCAAGACCTTCTTTCGCTTCAAAACGTTAATTACTGGGTTAATGTAAGCTTATCATGTCACTCTCCTGAATATTTCAAGGCAGGTTTAGTGTTTTCTCTTTAACTGAAAGCATGCTTTTATTGTGATTTCAGTTGCAGCGCTAAACCAGCTCACTTTGTTGTTTTCTGTCCCAGAATGCCAGGGAGGACTCTCTGGTCCCCAACTCCATGGTGACTCCTCACAAACCTGGGAGCTGCATAGAGAATGCTCTCCACAAAGATGTGTTCGGGGTCATCTCTGGAACAGGTAAATCCTCACTCAAATATCTTATCATAGAAACGCGTATACTCTGAGCTAATGCAGCTGGAAAAATCTTCTTAAAGAACTGTATGTCTCTCAAAGATGTACTGTAGCAGGGTTATTACATTATGTTAACAAAGCTGAAAAAAATCCTTTTAACCTCAAAGTCGACCTAACATCCCTTCACCTTGCCATGCCTCATTTTCCATGCCGGACAACAAATGAAGTGGTTGTTGCGTTAGACACTGCAGATTTATTTTTTTGTACTCTCGCTCCCTGCAGCCTCCCCTCACAGCTCCACTCCCAACGTCAGCTCAGTTCACCACGCAGATTCCAGAGGCTCTCTGGTCTCCACTGACTCTGGAAACAGCTTGCTAGACAAGAACAGTGAAAAGACCAACTCCCTGGAGAAGGTAGATGAATACGTGAATCATGATAGCCTGTATGTGTTTGCTTCTATGGCTATATGTATTCTTGATCATGACTGTGTGTGAAAGTGAATCAAGTTCTCTAATGTACTGTTCAGCTTAAAACATATTTAACGTTGTTTTATCACATTGATGTTTGATTATTTTTCCTAATTCTTAAGAGAAAACACAGTGTTTCAGAAGTCTGCTAACTTCTTCTTCAGTCTCAGCTGGCTCCAGCTGTAAAACATGGCTAAATGCACTGGATTTTCATCTGCTCTGTTCATGTTGACAGTACCTTTAACACAGAACTACTCCTACTAAATCCAAAATAAGTCTATTTGGCTTTCTACTATTGGAATTTAACAGGACGTTCTGACACTCAGTACTTTAAATATAATTGTTCATAGATAGTCCATGTTAGGCTCAATGAAGCCAGGTAACCTAAGACCCTGGTCTGTGAGGAAGTCAAGACAATTTCACCAAAACACAAGGGCTGAATCCCACGCAGCTTATTTTAATATCTGCACTCTTGGACATCCACGCTCTCCTCCCGCCCCCTCCCACAGAGCTCCTACACCCCTTCTCCTTGCTCTGTAACTTCCCAAAAGGAAAGATTTACCAGGAGGCACTCGGTCAACGTGCCCCCTCTCCCCCTGGACCCAGAGGGCCGAGTCCCACCTCTGAACTGTGCGGCCAAGCGGGTCACCATGGACTTCTCCCTCCTCTCTGTGCCCCAGTTTGACCTGCTGCAGGACACTGACTGTGATAATGACAAACAAGCTGCAGGCCAGAGGGCAGATGGAAATCATGAGGAAAACATACCTATACAAGTATTCTGTTTGACCTTTGTGACTCTCCACCAGAGAGAGCC
The DNA here is from genome assembly GCF_021292245.1 of Micropterus dolomieu. Classification (NCBI taxonomy): domain Eukaryota; kingdom Metazoa; phylum Chordata; class Actinopteri; order Centrarchiformes; family Centrarchidae; genus Micropterus; species Micropterus dolomieu. Next base: position 5,436,693 of record NC_060150.1, read on the forward strand.
TTTTGGTTACAACTGTACAGTTCAGCAAATTTGTGATTTAATGATCAGTACAACAGATCTGTGTTCCAGTTTAGAGACCAAAACATACAGCACTCTGTGGTTTGCAGATATCTGTACAATACAACCAAAATCCTCCCAAAGTTCCTCCCAACATTCTTCTCTTCTGGGTGTCCCACATCAGGGAGTGTGTGTGCTTTTTACCAATGCAGATGGTGTGCTGACATCATAGCCTTTTTAACTTAGGTCCTCAGATGCTGTAATGTAACTGTAAACGTATTTCTTCAAACCTGCAGTTGATGTTGCTATCTCAAAGCACAGGGCTGCTGCAGCTTTTCTGGCTCTTGTGTGCTTCGTCTCTGAAGTTTGGGTTGTTTGAATGACTTTCCTTATCTCTTTGAAGGTTAGATTTTTCTGCATGCGCCCGATAACTGAAACTTTGTTCTCTGTCTTTCCCTGTGCATCAGAACCAGTGTGCGTCAGCTCTGGGCAGCACTGTGCTGCGCTGTGACAAACTGGACCGGGACGAGATCAAAAACCTGCTCATGTGCTTTCTTCATATCCTCAAGAGCATGTCAGAGGGTAGGACCCTGAATGAGTCATTGTACTTGATTTTGACACGAGATATAAACAAACAGCCCATAGTAATCTTTTCTCGCTATTTTCTTACCATTTCATCACCTCAGAGGCCCTTTTCGCATACTGGAACAAAGCACCTTCTTCAGAACTAATGGACTTCTTTACATTAATTGAGTAAGTACAGAAGAAGAAAACCTTTTTTATGATCACGTGCATGTGCAGTTGAGAGTGAGACTTGGGTCAAATCACTGTCAAAAATAATTATTGTTTTAATCCTAGGAGTCAATTGTTGAAACTTAGCTTAGTTTAAGACTGAAAGCAGGGGGAAACAGCTAGCCTGGCTCTGTCTAAAGATCAAAAATGCACCTACCAGCACCTCTAGAGCTCGCTAATTAACACTTTACACTTTATTTGGGTTTTTCTGTACACAGGTCAAAATGGAAAAATAGCAATTTGTAATTTTACAAAGAGTTATGTACTATTTCTTGGGACTGCAGCAACATCCTGGCCATTGTAACAATGTAATAGTTTTGTATTGATTAAACAAACAAGATATAACATGTCGATTAGTGAGCTTTAAAGGTGCTGGTAGGCAGATTTTCTATCTATTGGATAAGGGAAGAAATGCATTTATCCCATGCTTCCATTGTTTTATGCTAAGCTAAGTTTGGCATTTTTGGAAACTACACTTGCATTCACTTGCTTGCCAAGAGTGAGATGAGAAGATCAATATCACTCTCATATCTGTAATTTTTTATATTAATTATGAAGCTAGATTACAGCTAGCCTGGCTCTGTCCAAAGGTAAAAAAACAAAACAGAAAAAGAGAAAAAATTACAGATGCAGACTGGCATATGTGTACATTTAGGAGTAGGTTGATTGATTTTTAACTCAGACCTTATTAAAACCAAGAATTTATAGTTGTGCAAAACAAAAGTGTACCAATATTTTTACTATGCAGAAATTACTTCTCATAGGTTTTGAGTAAAGTATAATCGTGCAATAATTTAGACCTTTGATGCTTCTATGTCTTTGCTGGAAGTGGGAACTTATGCAAAATAAAGTAAATACAGCCTGATAGAAAGTATAATTTATAATCTTTGTAGAACACTTTATTATGTATCGTCATTCCTGACTATCCAATGAGTTTCTTATTTCCAGATTTCCAGTTGCTGAGTCTAGTAATGATTGCTGACTGAGCTTCACTTCTTGTATTTGTTTTTGTGTTTGTCCTGCAGAATCTGCCTTCATCAGTTTAGATACATGGGGAAGAGATTCATCGCCAGGTATGGTGACACTGAATTAATGAATTAATTCTTGAACTGAAACTAATAATGCTCATCATCTATGCAATAATATGACTCACGCACCATGCACAGACTTACAAACCCAAAGCCTTACTGGTCTTTTAACCCCTTGCCTTTGGTTTGTTCTCTCATCTGTAACACTGCTGGCAAGTTTTTTTGTGGTTAATGTCGCGGCCCAAGGTCCCTCCTGCATGGGTAAGAGATTGCGGTCTCTTGGTCTCACTTTGCATAATAAAATGCATGATGCTCAGTTTTAAAACAATCTATCTATCTAAACAATCTATTGCTTTTTTACTTTCTTACTTTGCGTTCACCTGATGCCTTTGTGCCTCTTTATTTATGTATTAACTTTGCTGACATCCAAACTTAGCAGTACTTGTATTTCTCTTCTCCCAACAGGAGCCAGGAGGGGGCAGGGCCTGTAGCTCCAGACAGGAAGGCTCTGACTCTGCCTGTGTCTCGTAACAGGGCGGGGATCCTGCACGCCCGTCTTCAGCAGCTGGGAACTCTGGAGAACGCCCACACCTTCAACAACAGTAAGCCTTCCTGCTTCAGTCAGCACAACTCACCTTGTACAGTCGTGGCACATGTCAATAAATAAAGTGTAATAGAAAAAAAGTGCTCCTTATAAATTCAGATCTTGGTTCAGACTTCTATAGTATAAAAAGTAATGTACAGTGTTGGTGCCATACAGAGAGAACAGTAAGTGCTAGTAGCTGAAGCAGCAAGACTTGATGTTGCAGATTTACCTAAATGTAAACAAACAGGCTATACATACTCAGGCATTCAGTCAAGTTTATCCTCATTAACCTTTTATCAGTTTCCACCAGGTTGTCTGTGCAGTGCAGGATTAAAATTGACTGATGTTGCAGATTTTTTCCTCATGTTCAGGTATTGAAGCCTGGCACCTTGCTGACTTGACAGTAGATGGATAATGATGACTTGAAGTTGGGGACCGTCTCAATAGTGCGAAATGACCAAGAGAGCTTTTCGGATTTCTGTCAATAGCTTTCTCATTTTCTTTTAAAAATGGTTTTGAGGGACTTTTATGCCTTTGTTTGATAGCAGACGGTAATGAGATGAGCTTTTATGGCACTTTTTTTGTCAAATGTTTTATCATTGACACTTTACATAAAACTTTACATTGATCTGGGCCTCCTTTCATTTCCACTTTTAAGAGAAAATTAATTCCTGCATTCATGTATTTTCCCATTGTTCATAACTCCCATTCTACTTCCGCTATTCATTTCCACCTGGACCATTAACATTAATAAAGCTTTTATTTGGAATGAATACAAATAATGTGTTCGTCAAATGAACAGATACAGATAGTAGCTTTGCATACCACAAATAAATGAAAAAATACTGGAATCATTTCAGTTTCTGTGTCTTTTACTAAACTCTGTTGGCAGCCAGTAAGAGTTAAAAATTAAAATGACAGAGCTGATCTCCTTCTACGATCAAGTTTATAGCAGAAGTACTTTTATAAGGTACAGATATACGTTTAGTCATTGGTACTAATCAACCACCAAATCAAGCAGATAATGTTTCAGCGAAAATCTGATTTATTGCTCCAATAAAGCTATTTCACTTACTGTGACCTTGTGTCTGTACTTTCTGTGCAGTGTATTCCCATACGGAAGCAGAGGTGAGCAGCCAGTGCCTGCTGGAGGCCAACGTGTCTACAGAAGTCTGTCTGACTGTGCTGGACACACTCAGCATCTTCATCATGGGTTTCAAGGTATTAACTAAGACAGCCTGTTGATGCAAACTAGCACATAACATGACATTTTGTGTCCTAATCACATTTTGGTTGGTTGGTCCTCAGACCCAGCTAAATTCAGATCTTGGTCACAACCCCCTGATGAAGAAAGTGTTCCAGGTCCATCTGTGCTTCCTGCAGATCCCTCAGTCTGAGGCCGCCCTCAAACAGGTCTTCACCTCACTCAGGACCTTCATCTACAAGGTGAAAGTCTCCATTTCTTAGTTGACACTCTGTTTAACCATGTCAGCTAATTAAATCACATTTTTTAAGGCAGGTCATTTACAATCATTGTAAATTAGAAAATCTGTTTTATTATCTTATTCTTGATAGCCCCACTTTCTCTTTAAACATCCTCTTCCTTACATTACCTAAAACTTAATTTACGTATGTCAATCATTATATCCTGTCACTCTCCATGTGTCCTCCAGTTCCCCTGTACCTTCTTTGACGGCCGGGCCGACATGTGTGCCTCTCTATGCTATGAAATCCTCAAGTGCTGTAACTCCAAGCTGAGCTCCATCCGCAGTGACGCTGCCCATCTTCTCTACTTCCTCATGAAAAGCAACTTTGACTATACCGGACGCAAGTCTTTCGTACGAACGCACCTGCAGGTATGTGTGTCCGTTTGAGTCTCTGGGTGTTTTTACTGTTTGCACGTGGCCTTTCTGATCGAAGTATGCTCACCATGTTCTTGTAGGTCATGCATTAGGGAAGTATTGATTCTGTTTGTTCCTCCTCTCTATTCGCCCAGGTGGTAATTGCTGTCAGTCAGCTGATTGCTGATGTCATCGGCATCGGGGGTACTCGTTTCCAGCAGTCTCTCTCCATCATTAACAACTGTGCCAACAGCGACAAGAACATCAAGGTGAGGGGCAGACACTGCCTCACAGTGCCATGATGCACACTTGATCAATCCATTAACATAACTTGTTTAAAAGAAGTGATCTGTTCATAACTTTATTTTCATTGCATTTAGAAATGCCATAAGTGTGGAGGCTTCAACCGCCATGAATATCACTATGAAAATTAGTATTCTAGCAAATATTTTGCTATTAAAAGCCAATTCCTTAATAGATACCTTAAATTAATGCCCTGTATGTTCTCAGGTGGGATGCTAAAAATAAAGAGAGCTGGATATGGAGCTTAATTCCCACAATCAACTTAATCTCCTTTTGACCATTTCGGCAGTACTGTAGGCGTTCCCAAAATATATGGTCCCACGATCACGCTACAGCATAAGTCGATGAATCATTATGTTTTGACATGAGGATTTTTAAAATAATTAATTTTGACTTTGCATTCAAAATCCCTACAAGTTGGACTTTTGGTTAGTCTACATTTAGTTTTCAGTGTTTCTTTATTAATTTCCAATTTTCCCATTTTTCTTTGATGTCAACTCTTTTTCTGTCATGCGCAATGAACAGTTTCTCTAGTTCAGGTGCCATTTTACACACAGCAGGTTTTCCGACTCTTTGTGTTTCTGAATATATTGGCTAAATGTTAAGAACTGTGTAAGCAAATTAAATTATTTGGAAGATCTTTTGAATTTGCCCATCAAAAAATTTCTCTGGCTTGATTAGCACCTTGTTTTTAAAAAACCCAAATCAACTTGTTGCTTTTCAAGAAAGAAAAGAGATTTTATTGGCTCGTGTGTAATTTGTAGCTTGTCCTTTATTTCAGACCATACATTCAATGTCGCTTTAATCGATTAATTCATTGTGATTTAAATTTTTCACCTTTAGTCATAAATGGAAGTGGCTGCAGTAACATTAGACATGAATTTTGTTTCATTTTTACCGCCTAAGAGTTTGTATCTTTAGTTATGCTGCCCTGTACTAGTTTATTAAATCAGGTGAATTCAAACTGTCCTCATGTTTTAGCATGAACTTAATTCTTTCTTTTTATTTTCCCATAGAAGTGTAACCCTTGACATTTTTTAATGCAAAAATTGGGCATAAAAGCCTTATTTGTTGCTGTTGTGCTACTGCAGCACACAGCATTTCCGTCAGATGTGAAGGACCTGACCAAGCGCATCAGGACAGTGCTGATGGCCACAGAGCAGATGAAGGAGCACGAGAACGACCCGGAGATGCTGGTGGACCTCCAGTACAGCTTGGCCAAGTCCTACACCAGCACGCCAGAGCTCCGCAAGACCTGGCTCGACAGCATGGCTCGCATCCACCACAAGAACGGAGATCTTTCAGAGGTATTATGAGAATGTTTTCTTTTTCACTTTTAAATGAACATTTCACTTAAGCCATTTTTTTCGTGCTAACCAGTGACTTGTCTTGTGTCTGTGTGTTTACTGCACCTGTAGGCAGCCATGTGTTATGTGCATGTTGCCGCCCTGGTGGCTGAGTATCTGTGGAGGAAAGGTGAGTCGAAGATGTTGGAGTGTTCATGTCCTGAGAATGGTATGCTTACTTTTACAATAAACAACCGCTGACCATTTGAACTCCAGTCCAACATTTTTATAATCCCAATATACGGAGGCCATATAATGATTAACCTTTAATGGTTAACACAGTCGAAAGGAGATTATTCCGGGATAACTATGTAATCAACTGAATGAAGATTATCAACAGTAATTTGCTGTTTATCTTACACATATGAAAGCTAAGGATGTCTGCACTCATTAATGGAACGATACTACAGTAAATTAACATCAACAACAATAAGTAAGATCATTTACATGATTTCCAGGTGCAGGGTGATCAAAAATATTTCCTGGCTTTTTTCCCCCATGTGTACTTTATATACTGCTTGGTTCTCAAGATAGAAAAAATAAAGTGAGCACACATTTTGCCATGTTCCACACACACACACACACACACACACACAGGAACATATAGCGTCATCATCTACCTGACCACTTGTTCAAGGGTCATTTGATCTCACTCCTCAACACTGCATTTCCTTGATAAGATCCTCTCTCATGTTTCTTCACATAACAACCCGGACACTGGGTTCAGACTTTGAAGGGGGCTCTGTTGTATAATGTGACTGTGATTTAAAGAAAGTGAAAGTGTTTGAGCGGGTTGAACTCCCATCAGACCCCCTTACCTTTTTAGGATGTGGCACACCATATTGTGAATTTGTAAGTGTAAGAGGCAGTTGAAGGGAGCTGTCTGTGAGAATGAAAGGTTGCAGCTCAAGGGGTTTTATATTAAACAAAGTGGGACACCAACGAGTGTGAAAGTCAAAATGTAAAGCATCATATCTTTAAGTTTTCCTAAAGTCCCACGTCTATCTCTCCTGTGGCAATCAGGCTGTTGAAGTTGTTCTGCAGTATAAAAATCTGGGCATTACTATTGATGACAAGCTGACCTATGAGCCTCAGGTGGATGCTGCAGAACGTAAGCTTCAGAATTTTAATGCTGACACCATTTTTATGAAGATTTTTTATTCTTGTTTTATTCAATCTTCTTATTGGTCAGTTGACACAGCTTTGAACGACCTTTCACATTTAGATAAGGTCAGGACTTTGATGAAGGCCTATTCAATCCTGGATGATCAATCAAGCTGCTTGCTTCGGGCCATAGATACAGGACGCCAACAAATAGATTTATTAATTTGTCCCAGCTGCCATTGGCCTTTTAAATCATTTTAAATTCAATGTTGGTTATTTTATTTTAACTGTGGTCCATTGAACCCTAGTGCATTTTCTTTTTTTGCCTTTTTATATAATACTTGTTTGATAGTTGTGTGATGACTGTTGACTGTACAATAAATTGCCCGTCGGGGACAATAAAGATATCATTGAGGATAGGATAAGTGATAACGGTGTGTCCGTTATCACTGTATTGAGCAAGTATATCAAGTATTTCAGTTGAACCTATCAGTTTATCAGCCCCTCTCTGCCAATCTTAGTTTTACCTGAATACGTCTTGTACTTGTCACTGGTTTGTGCAATTAATATTTTCACCTACCGTGATGTTTTATGACAGCTTCAAATCGTTCTATTTGAAGCTGTCATTTTTTGTGTTGAAAGTAGGAGTAGGATGATCATGATCATGCCACCAGTCAGTTTACACATTTTAAATCACCCATAAGTACGGTCTGCATGTTAAATTCTGCCTTTATATTACATTATTTTAGTCATAATTAAATGTTGGTCCCTAACAGTGCCAGAACATAATATATTATATTCACATGTCATGAAAAAATAAATTCTTTATTGTAAACATTTTAGCGAATCACTCAAATAAAAAATAAAATAATTTCTAGTGGTTCATTTCCCTCATGTTGGTTCTGCATCTGTATGCTAGGTATGTTCAGGCAGGGCTGCTCGGCTTTCCGCGTCATCACTCCAAACATTGATGAGGAGGCAGCCATGATGGAAGACGTGGGGATGCAGGATGTTCACTTCAATGAGGCAAGACTTTATATTGTAATATTTTCTACATGCCATACACCGCATGCATGCTGTGAGTCTTTGCCAGTTCCCCTGTGTTGACCAAGTATTTAGGATGTTTTTCCTCACTGGCATCATGTGCTACATAATGATTGACTAGAATAGCTCTTATCTTTGTTAGGAGTATCAATTGCTCTGTGAAGTGAAAATACTGTAGACTTTGACACAGGCTTGGTACATGTGTTGTAATGTAAATGACTATGTTGGCAGATGGAACAATATTGGGAAATCTGACAAGTGCTCAGGGTCAGCACTCCTAGTGGTGTTCAGCCATTCAGTGCCTTGTTCCAGGATACTCTAGCAGGGGCAGCGGCTTGCTGAAACACAGGCCTGAGACCAGGCCCTCTGGTAAACGGATAATCCAGTGAAATTGAAAGTGACGGCTACAGAATATGCAAGCTTTTATGAGATGGTCAACAGCTCTGTATGCAATGGAAAGTGCTTTTACCTTCCATTTGCTCTGAAATCCTTTCCTTTTTATGAGCTGGACTCAGTATAATCCCCCAATAAAAAGAAAGGAGATGATAGATCCATTTCCTCCCACACCTGCACCACGCTCAGTTTAAGTTCACTTTAGCCTCTGAGACAAATGAAAACAAACAGAAAGGTCCCTCTTTGCAACAATTAAATATTCTGGGCTGAAACTGCAGGGAGGAGGGGAAAGGTTAATGAAGTTTACATTTATTTATCTGTTTGTCTGTGTCCTCAGGAGGTGCTGATGGAGCTGTTGGAGGAGTGTGCTGATGGCCTCTGGAAGGCGGAGCGTTATGAACTCATCGCTGATGTCTACAGGCTCATCATTCCCATCTACGAACAGCGCAGGGACTTTGAGGTAAACGGCACCGTCAGCACAGTAATAGACAGAGGTCACATGGCAGGAGCAGTGTTGTCATTACCTACACCTGCCAGAAAACATGGTGTGCATCTTAGATGTAAATAATTACAATAACTCTGCAATAGATACCTGAATGCTATTTATTTAGCATGTCTGCATCATGTTTAGTAGAAGTTATAATTGTTCATGAGGTATAATGGGAGACTTTGTGACTTATGAAAGAAGAAATAGCACAATCTTCATTTCAAAACACAGCTCTCCTAGCTTCCTTTTCGGCCACAGCAGGCAGCTGTTTTCAATGTAAAAGCTCCAAAAAACCAACTGTGCACTATTTGCTCAGCACCTGACAGACTAAGTTAGCAACTAGCTGGTGAACATAGTGGAGCACTTGGCAGCTAAAGTGCCAAATAATTCCCTCAGGAGTTGGTAGTGACCTAAAACAGAGCTAAAAGACAGTGACTGCTCAATGTGTAAATCAGCAACTGTTTGCTAACAAGTTTGTCATGTCACAACTTGTTTCTGCTGTTGCCAAGTGGCCAAAAAAACATTTACATCCAATTGGATTTACCCTCCCCTGCAGAATTGACTTTATCTTCACGTCCTTCGTTGATTTTGTTGAAAACGTCTGCAATTTTTGTATCTTTGTGGAACAGAAACTGACACACTTGTATGATACCCTCCACCGTGCCTATACTAAAGTGATGGAGGTAATGCATACTGGCAAAAGGCTGCTGGGAACTTACTTCAGAGTGGCCTTCTTTGGACAGGTAAGAGGTCCAGTTGCGAAAACAAAAACAAAACAAACAAACAAGTTACCCACAGATCTAATGCAGTAATCAAATGTTTTTGCCTAGCATGAATGCTAACTCACACACGCACACACGCAAACCTTTTAAATTTTAATCTACCCCAACTAAAACTCTCTTTTTAATTGAGATTTCTCTTCTCTTCTTCTCCCCCTCCAAGGCTGCGGTAAGTATGTAGAGGTTTAGCTGTGTGTGTTGGCCTGGTGTGCTCTTCCACGTCCTTGCATCATGCAGCAAACTTTTGTCAAATGTGTTAAATTATTGGCAAAATGCAGCTTTAGATTTCCGATTTAGCCCTAAAGTGATCACTGAACAGAAGCGGAGAACAACACCCCAAGGTGTATATGCAGGTTCTCAGCAAAATAAAAGCTATTATCTCAGTCAGTTGCAAAATAGTAAAGCTTGCACATAGACTTTTTTTTTTAATTCTTGCTTTGGGTAATGTCCCCCTGAACCTTTTCCTTGATCAGCCACCCCCAGTGATTATATTGGCCTGTTTCCACCCACACACGTCTGTTTCCTTTTCCACATCATAATGAAGTGACCCGCTGAAGTTTGCATGTTTGATGTTTTCTTACTTTTTTTCCTTTCTTTGCTTTATTGTTTTATTATTGTTTCATACTTTTTCTTTACTGTTAGCATGCTGTGTTAGATTTTTATAAACCAAAGTAAGCTTTTGTTTCTTTGGTGGTTTCCTTTCAGTGGCTTTTGTATGTAGTACATCACTCAGACATGGTGTGCCTCATATAGTGTGTGTTTTCTTTAATAACTCATTTCTCCTGGTAGTTTTTTTGTTTTATATATGTACTGTGTGAGAAACATTATTTATGTTTATACACGTTGTCAAATTTAGGAAAAGAGCCCTTGTACAGTAATTTAGTTGGTTTTCATATTCACCATTTAAGAGAATTTAAAAAATGAAACCTATGGATTCCCAAATAATTCAAATACAATGGCAAAAAATTGGACAAGCTGGCAGGTGTATACATTTTTTTTCAAGGTTTGGCTTATCCTAGCTACAGGTGATAACGTGGCCCAGAGTTCATGGCCAGGCTCTTGACTTCCTTCCTCTCCTCGGCAGGGCTTCTTTGAGGATGAAGATGGAAAGGAATACATCTACAAGGAGCCAAAGTTCACCCCACTGTCTGAGATTTCCCAGAGGCTCCTGAAACTCTACTCCGACAAGTTTGGTCAGGAGAATGTCAAGATCATTCAGGACTCTGGCAAGGTGGGATCAGAGTTATGTTTGTTTATATGGCTGTGGTGGCAAAGGGTAGATCCTGACAGTTGTGCAATGATGTTGGGAAAATGTGTTATGTAGGTTTGTAGCGCAGAGTTCAGGGACAGCATTCAGAAAAGTCATAGTTACAACACAACGCCATACAACAACTCATCAATTAAAAGCTTGTTTTTTCATTTTCATGGTGATATACTTTTTCCCTATGTGATTATATATGCCTTAAAGCTGCTATAATTAATACTTTTAAATTGGTAATGGATCCAATGATTATATGTAATGAGAAAGGTGCTAAAAGACTGTCAGCATCCTCACTTGTTCAGCTGATCCATGGAGAGGAGATAAAATTATAAGTATGATAAGGAAAAATGTAAGCTCAGACATAAACCATTTTGGGCTGCTTAGCTTACATAATTGGACAAGCAAGACAGGGGTTAGATTTATGTTTTAATTCATATTTTCAAACAGTCTGTTTAATTTGTTAACGTTACAAGAGAAAAAGTTTTTAAAATGAAGACTAACCAGTGTGTTTGGCAAACACAACATTGTCTCAGGTAGAGGCAAAGGTTGCTGGAGTGTAAATTTCCCCTAAATCCAATTAAGAGCCGGACAGAGCCGCTAACGTTACTCTAAACTTTGATATATATATAGTAGCATCTAGAACACTGGCTTTCATAGAGTGGACGTGAATACTGCTTTATCTAAAGTAATGAGTTATCCCCCTAAATAACGTAGTTAACTAATGAAACGCTCCTTCCCTTGGAAGTAACACTGGCTTAGGTTACTCCTACTGCAGGTAGTAAGCAGAGCAGACAAACACAGTAATTCCTTGCACTTTAGCTCTTGTGTTTTTGGCTTTGGAAAGGCTTAAAAAAAGGCACTACACTCCAAAGCATTGCTTAAAGGTTTTTCCCCAACTAAAGTATTTTACGGCTATCTCTGTTTGAGTCAAAATAAAACATCTCTGTCTCCTGTGCACCCACAGGTGAACCCGAAGGACCTAGACTCCAAGTACGCCTACATCCAGGTGACCCACGTCACACCGTACCTAGATGACAAGGAGCTGGAGGACAGGAAGACGGACTTTGAGAAGAGCCACAACATACGGCGCTTTGTGTTTGAGACGCCGTTCACAGTGTCGGGCAAGAAGCAGGGAGGGGTTGAGGAGCAGTGTAAACGGAGGACTGTTCTCACCAGTAAGCTAAGAAAAGGACTTGACATCACAACAGATTAGACACCAATTTCACTTGTAGAAGAAGGAGAAATAAATATAACGTGGACTTAACGTGGAAGAAAAAACCAAAACAAGTCTTTGCAGCCAGTCTTATCACAGTAACAATGTCAGGAAGCAAAGAACGTCTTCCTGGTTGCCATCTGTTAGTGTTCTCAGGTGTCAGGCCTGAGCATCAATCACATGAGACGTTGTTCAGATAAGGCCAGCTGAGGTTTATAACTGTACTGTTCAGGTGTAATCTTGCCTTTTTAATAATAACGCTGACCGGTAGTGATGGGGCTGTAGGACTCTCATTGTTTACATGCACGGTGGAACATGGTGGTTATAAATGTTACCATGGAGACACAACTAGACACAATAATATGTGTATAAGAGGTATTTACTTGTCTGAGGATCCAAGCTAGCTGTTGCTGCTGTCACATGATACTGATGATATATATATATATATATATTTTTATAATTTATATGACGTTTGAAAACATAATGTATGCTCCCTTTTCTTCATAATCCCATCCAGCCACCCACTGTTTTCCTTACGTGAAGAAGCGCATAGCGGTCATGTACCAACACCAGACCGACATGAGCCCCATTGAGGTGGCCATAGACGAGATGAGCGCCAAGGTGGCCGAGCTGCGCCTCTTGTGTTCGGTCGCTGAGGTGGACATGATCCGTCTGCAGCTCAAACTGCAAGGCAGCATCAGTGTTCAGGTACAAGTGACGATGTCGTGGTGTTATTTAAAAGCTTTCAAATCATTTCATTTACTTGTGAATTACTACGGTGTAATTTATGATCTTTGACCGTTTCCAGGTCAATGCTGGTCCTCTCGCTTACGCCAGGGCTTTCCTCGATGACAGCAGTGCCAAGAAATATCCTGACAACAAGGTCAAACAGCTGAAAGAGGTGTTCAGGTACTTATTTTTTTTTTATGTGCATAATTGAAAAATGTGCTTGTCTAATTTCTATTGAAATATGGCATACCTCTTTATTTTTCTCCACGTTGCTTCACATGAGTTTTGAAGTGGCATTAACATGCTGTTGCATCCCTCCTCAGGCAGTTTGTGGATGCCTGTGGTCAGGCGCTGTTAGTGAACGAGAGGCTGATCAAAGAGGACCAGCAGGAGTATCATGATGAGATGAAGGCCAACTACAGGGACCTGACCAGGGAGCTGTCAAACATCATGCATGAACAGGTAGGAAACCCCAAAGACAGCAGTGGACATGTGCCATATCATTCAGACCATGATAGACCGTTTTACTGACATTTAGACTTCTAGTCTTTTCACTTTGTCAGATAAGTTTCAGCTACAGAAAAGTGTGCTATTGAAAAGTTTCCTGATTTCTGACACAGATTTTATTGTCCAGTGAGACAAATCCCACCCATCAAGAACCCAGGTCGTTCACTCTATAAAAAGCACTCAAACTATGTCTGAAATGAATTTTTCAGAACTTTTTCCAGGTCCTTAAAAGAATCAAGAATCTCATAGCTTTTTTTTACACCTCTGTTAATATTTAGCAGCCATTGACTAATCAAAATGGCTTCTTTGACTTGAAGTTTCCAAACAGATGGGATCCTGTCTAATTAATTCTACAGATTATTTCAGCCACCTAGTGCTGCCACCTAGATGCATTAATGTTTTATTTTATTATTAAACTGGCACGTGGAAGAGATACTTAAATCTGCACATTCCTTACTGTTTCAAGTTGTGTAACTTTATATTTGATAGCATATGCAACTACTGTAACCTTAAATAGCTGTCCACTACTGCAATCTTCTCATTTACTAACCATGTTTCCTATCTCCCACTCTCCTTGTGCTGTCCTGAGCAGATTGGATGGTAACGCTGCTTTTGATGCTTTCATGTGATGAAGTAACTGTTGTACTCCTTAGAGGAATAGTAACTGACTGTGTGAAAATTATTTGGATGAGAAATGGAGCTAAATCTTTTACAAAAGCAAAGCCCTCCCCAGCATTATTAATATTTTCTTTAGAGCCTTCCTTTAAAGAAGAAAAAAAGCAATACCCTCCCCCCATATTTATGGCAAATCTAACAAAATGGTGAATATTCCGTCACTCTCAATTTTTAATAAAGAGCCGCTAAATAAATGACAGCTAGCAAATGTGGGACAAGACACAGACTGCAGCATTTTTATGGATAGCAATATTTTAGCCCCACTCTGGATTCCAAAAAAATAAAATAAAAAAGAATTCAATTCAGATGTTGTAGAGATTAGATCAGATATATGACTGTCCATCATAATAAAACCAATTAGATGATGCCCAAGACGCGTGGCCATGTGCGTTAGAAGCGTTTCTTCCAGACAGCTGTTGGAAAGTGTGCACAATTAAATATCAAAACAGAGTTATATGACCCGTGGTGACAATAATGCCATCTTTTTGATGTAACTAATTCATCCATTTTAAAAATAATTTCACAAGGGAAAAATTATAAATGTAAATGAGAATAAATTTTGCTCTCCCCAAAAATTGTGACAACCCTGCTTTAAGCAAAAAGAAAAAAATACATAACCCTCCCCCAATAATTTTCCTACAGTCTCTAAACTTAAGTGAACATGCATGTGTGCTTTTCCCTTTTAAACAGGATCAAATTACTACCTTTCCTGATCTCCCTTATTTACCTTTTTTCTAGATAAACCCAGTGGAGGATGGCACAAGGAGCAATCTGTCTGACTCTATCGGCATCTTCAACGCCATCAGTGGCACACCAACCAGTGCCAACCCACATGGTTCAACCACCATACTCTGATATGGATGTTTCACACTAGTCTCAAGCCTTCTTCACCACTAATAAATGATTTAACTACATGCCAGTAATAAGGAAACAATTAGGACACACTCTAAGTAACTAAACACATTCTGAAGACATCATCCATTTTCTTCTGCTATTTCTGTACTTGTCCTGAGCTGGAAAATGTTGTATTAGTTGGCCCATTGTTTCCTATGGAGACTCCAGCCAATACAGTTGATTGACCGTGATTCTATCAGCTTATTGCCAGATTTGGGTCATTCATCCATTTTGTATAGTTTGTTTATGTCTATGTAAGATCTGGGAAGCATATGTGATGACACAGCAAGTGTTTATCCAATACTGTGACTGACAACGTGCTTATGCTCTCCTAATTAACATGGTGTTGTAAGCAACATGAGGGACGTCAGTATTTGCATTTGACCCAAAGCCTCACCTTTTAACTGTAGGGCTCCCATTAATGTACAGTGTTTGTAAGAGAGTGCATCAACATTTTTGATGGAAATAAATGAATAAATGTCACTGCTGTAACCTTACATGCATTCTTCAGCTGATGCACAGCATATTTTTACATTTCCCTTTTCTATTCTTTTCCATTGAGGCCCTGTTACAGCAGAGACATTTTTTCTGTGCAATGCATAAACATCAGAGTTTATCTTTTATCTTACTTTGGACATTTGAAAGAAATATTCACTCTATTCTAGGCCAATGGGTGTGTATAGAAACTGTATAAAGCCAAGTGAACCACAATGTTTTAACCTATTTTCTGTGAATAAAAGTTTGTGCAATATTTTCTATTGTGACCAAGGCTACCTACTGCACAGAAAACCACTCTTGCCAAAGACATTAAAAAAAGACAATGCAAGACAAGGGTGTGACTATTTCTAATCTAACCCCTTTGTTTTTTGTCTGTCATGTAGATGCCTTTTATTATCTATTAGATCAAATAAAGAAACATTTATACTTATGACTGCTCATGTACATATGTTTAATTTTTACGTAATGAATGCTCATGTAAATATGTTTAAGACTTATAAATAAATAAAATCTGTAATAATACCTTCTTCCATGCCTTGGTTTTATATGTTCACTGTAAAGTATTTATCAGATGTGTCCAATTTTTATCATTCAAAAAGGAGAAGCAGCCTTATATCTGCAGCATACAGCTGTAGAGTAAAACTTTTGTCTGCATCTGATGCAGTGATGACTCAGGAGCACTGTTGCTGTAACACAATGTTACGGGTCATTGTTTAGTTATTTCGTCATGTGGTTTTAAAATTGTCACTGCCAGTGGTATTAATGTTTTTGCTGCTATTTTTTTATTCCACTTTCTTTTAATATTACCAACATTTGTGAAGCCAAGTCTTTAATTTAGGCACCGCGGTGCTTTGAGCTAAATGCTACCATCAGCATGCTAACATGCTTGTAATGATAATGCTAGCTTTTTGATGTTTAGCAGGTGTACTGTTTTGAGCTCAATGCTAACGTCAGCATGCTAACATGCTCATAATGATAATGCTAGCTTTTTGATGTTTAGCAGGTGTACTGTTTACCATGTTCACTTACTTTAGTGTGTTAGCATGCAAATGTTTGCTAATTGGTACAGCTGATGTTGACAGATTAAAGGATAACCTCACTAAGAAGTCCATTTTCTTTCCTGTGTTAGCTTTGAAGGATGGGTCCTCGACCCTTAAACACATTCTCTCTAAACCCCCTCTCTTGTTTCAGAACAACTCAAAGCTGCCCCTTATCTGTGAAACAGAAGCTACAAAACTAACTGTCCTAACGTTAACGGCCAGTACAACTGGACAGAGTGAAGGGGAAATAACGTTACTTTTGTCAAGTGGCTACAGAAGATGAGTGACTCCTGATGTATGGGTGATATATGGCTCTACGGGTAAGTTGAAAAAACTGAACTTTAAAAATGCAGTATTTACACAGTATATTCATATTGGATTGGTTGACAATTACTGTTTACGTCAAAGGATTGTTGTTTGCAGCAATGGCAGAGTTTTCATCAGTAGAGAGGCCCTAAACTGACATGTAGCATCAGAAAAGTAAACAATATAAATCAATACATTGATAAACATTGTTCCAAATGAAAAGTTGAATTCATAAGCAATAAAACCCCCCCTTTCTAATTTCATTGCTTGGTTGCTAAATGTAAGCTAATGTTAGCTAACTTTAGGTAGCTCAATAACAGCCATTACTAAGCTAATTCGCTGACTTTAATTACTATAATTCACTCTGCTTAAATATTCTTGGTCTCAGCAGGAAACTTTGTCATACTTAACTTTCTAAAGTGTAACAGTAGCAACTCACTTTCTAAAGTGTAACAGTAGCAACTCTCACATTTATATGCACCATCGCATTTAAAAATATGAGCCCACATTGGCACTAAACGACACCAAAAAGGTACATTCATGACTGTGTCAGCAAACATATTTTTACACACTAACATTTATATTTAATGCAGCACTTCTGAACAAAAGAATACAGGTTTAATAATAATAAGCAGGCTTCTTGGATTTTTATTGCACACAGGTGAGGTGGTGCTTTGGACTCATTCTTGAAGGGCTGCTGTTTGCTAAATAGGTTAAATGCTCCTCTTCTAGAGCAATTTAGAGTATTAAAGGCCACATTTACTTGCTATTAAAGCAGCCCAGGTTATTATGGCAGGGATTCAATTGTTGCAGATTTGTCTAAACATTAATTCTGTGAACGTAACTCCAGCATAGTACAACTAAAAGAGGTTTCAATATTAGTAATGCTCTTAGTAAGGATTTAGGCATTGTATCATCTAAAACCGCTAGAAAAACTTTGCCTATAGCTGCCAGAAATGGGAAAATAAATCTACCCGGGGAAGCCCTGAATGTTTACAATGTCTGCCTCCGCCCCTGATCCTATCATTTCCTGTCTGCCTCTTGACTATCATCTGTAAGAAGGCAGAATTACCTTTTCAGTTAGCTGCCTAGCTTCAGCTAAGTATCTTTGTAAAGCTACTGGCCTGCTAGTTCAAGCAATGTTAATCATCCATATACTTTGTACTGTTGTAGCATCACAGAATAAACTCTGTTAACAGTAGCAAAGGTATTTTGGCCAGCAAGCTTACTATAAAAAAGTTAGTTTGTGCACTGCATTTTAAGGATCTAACTATCAGAATGAGTTATGAGTATGAATAAGTTTTGGCTTTTAATGTGTCCTATTGATAAATGGTAATCTACTTTCTTAAAACAACACCAACTCAAGCAGATCAAACCACATTATCAACAAGCAAAAAGAAAAATATATTGAATACTGGAAAGAAACAACCAAAACAAAGTAAATTACAATGTTATCTGAACCTAAAAAGAAGATTTCACACTGGCAAATTACCTGAGCACAATAAAATGTCCTAAACTAAGAAAAATGTTGACAACATACAGACTGAGTGAACACAGCCTGGCCATAGAAAAGGGTTGCCACAGACAGAGCTGGCTGCCGCAAGAGGAGAGACTCTGCTCCCAGTGTGACACAGGAAAGGTAGAAACAGAGCTGCACTTTCTAACCTCATGCCCTAAATATAAAACACTAAGACAAAAACACAGACGTTTACGGTTTTATCTATTTATTTTATTAAAATCTTTAATATATTACTATAATAACACACACACACACACGTTACTATTCCATTTATGTATTTTATTTAAATTTTTTATATATTTAAAAACTTTTAACACACACACACACACACACACACACACACGCACACACACGTACACTGTTTTATTTATTTACTTGTAGTTTTAATATTTATTTTTACGTTATTTTTATATTTTTTATTATTATTTTATTTTTGTTAACACACAATTTTTTTTTTTACGGTCTTATTTACTTTAATGAAATGTATGAAATTAATTGATCTTATGTAATTTATTTGTAGCTTTGGCAATATTGTTATACATTCATGCCAATAAAGCTGATTTGAATTTTAATTTGAATGGAGCTCTCTGGTACTGAACTGCACAATCAATGAAGAGAAACAGGAGAGACAGGGGTAAAGTTGTGATGCTGACTCGCGTAAAATCCCCACTGAGCTCTCTGTCGTGTAAAAGACCAGCTAATCCCACCTACACCACATCCAAACACACAAACATAACACACACACACACACATCTTGTTGTGTTGCTGCTGATTTACTGGACAAACACCCCTACTGTGTCATTGCTTCAGAGATATGGGCTGCTAAACATCACGTGTCTGGAGTGAGTCCTGCTGGTGTTTCAATTGTGTTGGTGTGTGTGTCTTTTTTTGGTGAAATACACAAGAATTCAAGATTTATACTTTTATACAGTAGGCTATGTTTGATATGTTCATATAGCCCACGATGTGCCTTGCATGTATAACATTCTGGTCATAGAGCTAAGCATCAGATTTTTCCAAAAAATTAAATACCCAGCTATCTTTGAAAAACCAAGAAGGTAATTAACAACACTTGTTCTGAAGGGATTACCAGAATCCTGAGAGACTCTTCTAACCACCTGGATAAAAACACATTTTGATTGTTCCATGATAAAAAAAGAGAAGATTTTTAGCATAATGTCCCTGCTCTTTTGTAAAACACAAGCAAAATATTAATGTGTTATTTTGTTTGAAAAAATAAAATATATTCAACATATACAAATGTTACTGTTACTAAAAATATATTTTGGTTCACTTGTACAAACTGAGAAAGAAAATATGTAATTTGTCATGATCAGGAAAAAGAGTTGTGACTTGGGGAATGGGTTGAAAATCTTTTTTTATCATGCAACAGATTTCCCACCCCTGATGGTTTGAAGAAAAAGATCATAATCTTATATATTTTTCAGGAAACTGGATGCTTAGCTCTGTGACTCAAATTCAATGTTTAAATAGGAGGAACATGTATGGAACATCCAAAGTGTCAGAATTAAATGAAAGAATAAATAAATAAATGGGGAAGTATATGCAAGAAAGAATGAATGAAGAAAAGAATAAATAAATAAATGCAGAAATATATCAAAGAAAGAATGAATAAAAGAATAGATAAATAAATGGGGAAATATATCAAGGAAAGAATTAATGAATAAAAGAATAAATAAATGCAGAAATATATAAAAGAAAGAATGAATGAATAAAAGAATTGATAAATAAATGGGGAAATATGTCAAGGAAAGAGTGAATGAATAAAAGAATAACTAAATGCCGAAATATATAAAAGAAAGAAAGAATGAATAAAAGAATAAATAAATAAATGCAAAAAATATATCAAAGAAAGAATGAATGACTAAAAGAATAAATAAATAAATGCAGAAATATGTCAAAGAAAGAATGAATGAATAAAATAATAAATACATACATTTGCTTTTGCCTTTCCCTAAGTAGATCTATTGTCATTGCTTTTTCCTTCCTCTTCCTTAACTGTCAATCAACGTGTTGTGGCCCGCCCACTAAGTCCAACTAATCACTCACAGAAGTATTTCTCTCCATGATCAGATGTATAAAGGTCTAATCCACACTCCATACCAGTTGGTGGCTGTAACGCACCAATTCGTTGTTTGCCAACTGACAATAAAAGCACGACGAGGAAGAAGAAGGAAGAAGAAGCAAACGTCAGACAGAACCAGCACATGTCAATGTGATCTAAATGCAGAAGTCTATTTACCGGAGGTAACTGGAAGAGGGCGGAGAGGCAGAGGTGTTGGAGGTGCAGTCAGGGCAAGGAGAGGCAGAGGACCGGCCCAGAGTGATGGCTCAATAGAATTTCAGCTCTCATTTCCACCTAGATGTGTTAAACAACTTAGGACATATCACCGTTTGTATTAGACCACAGCATTCTCAGGTGAGCAAATGTAATGGAACAAATAATCTTAAAGTAAATAACATTTAATATTTGGTGGCATAACCCTTGCTTGCAATAACTGCCTCAAGCCTGCGATCCATCAACATCACCAAACTGTTGCTTTCTTCATTTGTGATGCTATTCCAGGCTTTTACTGCAGCTTCTTTCAGTTCTTGTTTGTTTCGGGGCATTTCTCCCTTCAGTCTCCTCTTAAGGAGGTGAAATGCATGCTCTATTGGGTTAAGGTCAGGTGATTGACTTGGCCAGTCTAAAACCTTCCACTTTTTCCCCTGATGAAGTCCTTTGTTTTGTTGGCAGTGTGCTTTGGCTCATTGTCCTGCTGCATGATAAACTTCCTCGAATAGTTTCAATGCATTTCTCCGTAAATTGACAGATTGTTTCTGTCCACTTCTGAATTCATTCTGCTGCTACCATCATCAGTTACATCATCAATAAATATTAATGCCTGTTCCAGAAGCAGCCATGCACGCCCAAGCCATGACATTACCTCCACCGTGCTTCACAGATGAGCTTGTATGCTTTGGATCATCAGCAGTTCCTTTCTTTCTCCACACTTTGGCCTTTCCATCACTTTGCTAGAGATTAGTCTTGGTCTCATCAGTCCATAAAATTGTGTTCCACAACTTTGTACTTTGCAAATTTCAATCTGGCCTTCCGATTCTTCCTGCTGATGAGTGGTTTGATGAGTGTGGCCTCTATATTTCTGCTCTCTGAGTCTTCTTCCAACAGTGGATTGTGATACCTTCACCCCTGCACTGTGGAGGTCGTTGGTGATGTCACGTACTGATGTTTTGGGGGTTTTCTTCACAGGGTGGGTTCAAACAGAGGGTGGTATGTCCTGAGTTGTTTAACACATCTAGATGTGAATACCAGGAAATGAGATCTGACATTCTGAACTCTTGTCTCACACTCATTTTTTGATCTTAAACCCAAATGTCTTCAGTGAACAACAAAAACAAAGGAATTTGCCTTACCGTTCCAATACTTTTGGAGGGGACTATGTAAATTACATTTACTCAACCTGCCTTAACAAAAACGAACAAATGTAGACACACATTATCACATGTGTACGCACATCCTTCAGGCAATATAAATATAGGCAAACACAAAATTCAAGCGGTAGGTATGGTATAGTATAATGCACAGTCATTCTGTATTTCTTTCAAATATAAATATACTGGTAGATCAACTTCTCTCATTTAGCGGGGCTCTCTTCAAAACTCCTCAAAATAGGGAAAAACACAGGCGTAGTCGAAAAATAGTGGTGTGATTTTTATTATGCCGGTCTCCAAAGTGCCAACAGTGAAAAAGCTTGCATAAAGAAAACAAAACTAAAAATAACTATTTGAAAAAATAAATAACTTACTCAATAAAGTTACACACACAAAAAAACTTCAATAACTCTCTTTCTCTCTCTCGACGAAAATACAAATCACTATAGTTACCTCCTCTGTGACCAGGCCAAGATGCCAAGACTGACCTCACAGGCCCAAAGCTGCGACTTTTAAAGCCAGTAGTATCCCACTAGGCTTAACCATTATTTACACAAAATAATAAACACATTTTACATCTATTACACTTCGACATATTTTCAACAATAATTATATCCATCTCCACAAACATTTTCCTTCCCCTGAAACAGTTATTTGCATCACAAATTATTACAAAAACCATAATTGTGCAGTTCACGTGACCATGAAAGCGCGCGAGAACATGCTATTTAAAAGACGGAAATGTTACGCCCCTGTTTTGCAAACCTGCGATGCATCTCGACACATAGTAAGTGTTTGATGTTTGTTTAAATGTATGTTTAAAGAAGAGTAGAACTAGTGTGCACCCTTGATCGCGTTACTTAAACAGTAGAGGAAAAATGCATAATAGCGAGGTTTATGACCGGCTTAAGTGTGTGTGTGCGCGCGGCCCGCACTCCGTGGCGGAGCCGCTCCGTCACAATTATCAATCATCCACGTGGATGCAGGCATGTTAAGTCTTCCCTCCTATTTTGGTTTAGAAAGTAACCTCTTCAAATGTGCATGTAGCACCTTTTCTCCTCAATGATAACTTAATTCATTTTAATTAATTTATAAACCCCTGGACCCTAATAGCTCCTGTGTTTCAGCAGGTTTTCTGCTCATATTCAAAACCTTCTGCACATTCAAAATCCACCCCACAGGTCTTACGCTCAGGGCGTGAGAGTTTGCAGCTATGATAAGAAATGCACTTTGAATATTACCACCTTTTATCAGCTGAACTGACCAAAGACTCCTTGCACCTGAGTTCGCTGAGTCACAAAGTAGGGACTGACACTCGTGATAATGATGAAGAGAATGTGCTGCGTGCTGGGAATGATGGTGACTTGCATGTTGGGAGGGGCTGGATAAGATGTTTGCAGTGTGTGTTAGCTACAGTCCAGCATCAGTGGGCGTTGTAGGAGGGTTGATGGGAGGTTACATAAGAGCCAGGCCTTGGCTTGGTCTTTGTGTCGTGTATCTAAACAGGGGTCACTAGTGTCTCCGCAACTTTTGCTGAAGGATTAAGTCAGAGAAGAAGTGCCCGAAGTCGATACACAAAGCAGCCATGGCAGGTGAGTCCAAGTCTGGATGGGAACCCTGTGACTGGGACCCTCATGAACCAACTCTTACATCCTTACCTTTTGAGATTCATTTTCCTGCAAGTTCATTTGTTGGGGAACATTCTGCATTAGTTTTTTTCTTTCTTCACAATGAGAAACACATATACTGAAACAACTGTTTTTGTTTTTCTGCAGTTGGTTACATTTTATTTTACAATATTTATCTGTATATTTCACCTTTTTTCATTTTTTTTTTTCAAGAATAAAATATCAGTTAGTATAATTTATGACTTGTAACTTCTCTTTACTGCAGACATAGACCAGATGAAGAAGCCCAAGAAAAAAAGTGTAAGTCCAAATGTGATTTTACTATCTGCAGCATTTCTAAAAAAAAAAAAAAAATTGTTTACGGCTCTCATAATCAACAGAACTGAATTTTTAAAAAGAAATAAATATGCACTCACCCATGGGTTTTAAATAAAATCCTAAAATATCATAGTTACAAACATGGCATACAAATTCCAATTTCAAGAGTGCCTTGCTTAACTCAGGGTGTCACAAGGCTAATATGCACTTTATGTTATCAGCATGTGAAACAACACAGTAAGTGGTGGTAATATTCTTAACTTTTTTCTTTCCCCTTTAACAGGCTACTGTCTGTGGCTACCCAATAAGCATCTTTTTCATTGTGGTCAATGAGTTCTGCGAGCGTTTCTCTTACTATGGCATGCGAGGTGAGTCGGTTTCTTCAGGATCTGATGCAGTCATGACATTGCTTTATTCATATTATATAAACGGCTCCATTTTTCTGTACACAGCCGTTAAAAGTACACAGTGGTGGAAAGAAAATTTGGATGACCTCAAACACTTATTTCAATGTTTAAAGTTTATAATAATAAAATAAAATGTATAATAACATAACACAGGGGATTTTTTCTTCAAGAGTACTTTTACTGTTAATACTTCTCTACTTTTATTTGAGTATTATTTTGAATACAGGTATTTCATTGTTGTATTGGTACCTTTACTTAAGGAAGTAAAGTAAAACATCTGAATACTTCCACTGTTTTCTGCATCCCTGTCCAACTGATATTTACGTTCTCCCATTTTCCTTATTCTCCCTCCCCGTCTGCAGCCGTCCTGGTGCTGTACTTCAAGTACTTCCTCAGGTGGGATGATAACTTTTCTACCACTATCTACCATACCTTTGTGGCTCTCTGCTACCTGACGCCCATTCTGGGAGCCATCGTGGCCGATTCATGGCTTGGCAAGTTCAAGTGAGTTTCAAATTCTTTTTACCTGCTACCAAATAAAAAATGCATTTTCCCAAATGCACATAAAAAAACATTAAACTATAAGCTGTAATTTGCTTTGTGTGCTGTTGTAGTAGCTATACATGTTGTGCTTCCATATGCTTGTCTAGCTGGGCATAGTAAATACATCAAAACCTGTTTAAAGAGTTATGGTTAAAGTACATCTCACAGAATTGGCTGTTAAATTGCATCCTCGGATTTTTGACCCTTCTATATCTTATCTCTAACTGAACCTGATGTACACCTTTAACTCTTCCTCTTCCTCCACCCTCTGCACAGGACGATTGTTTACTTGTCCATCGTTTATGCGCTGGGACAGGTTGTCATGGCAGTAAGTGCTATCAATGACATCACAGATGCAAACAGGGACGGCATGCCTGACAACATGACCTTCCACGTGTGAGTTGAACACGCTCAGAACTGTGTGGCAGAAATATAATAGGTGAACAGATACAGATATGTATTGACACTTGTGTCTGTGCTGTGGTTTACCCCCAGGGCTCTATCCATGGTGGGTCTGATGCTTATTGCCCTGGGAACAGGAGGCATCAAACCCTGCGTGGCTGCATTTGGAGGAGACCAGTTTGAAGACCATCAGGTTAGACGTTGCTCAAGCGCACACATGCAAACACACACATGCTGTATACGCATGGGAGGGGAGACAAACAGTCCTGCAATAAATATTGTCGTTGACAAGTGAAAACCATGTCTCTTTGAATATAAAGATTTCGCCACAGGGCTACAATTTCTGATTTATTTCCCAAAACCTTCTAAGAAGCTGCCTGGGAAGAAAATGTCCTTTAGTAATCCTCAAGAAGCCTTTTAGTCGCATAAGAACATTGGTCTAGAGACAAGCACACAATTGGCCTTAGTTATCGTAATTATCATAATAATAATAAAATTATATTCTTTTTAATTGCTGTGTGTGCGCACATGTGCAAGACAGAGATACTTGAGTCCTGAATGTGGCAGACTTTGGGATATCATAGTTATTACTTTCTTTATGAGCTATGGATCTCTTAATTACCAGACTGATCATAATTAAGCACAAATGATCCTGATCGCGTAATTATGAGATTCTAATTTGGTAATTGCGGGATCGTTTCTTTTCTTGATATTGTGAAAAAGAAGATCTGGAAGTTTTCTCAAATCTCATGAAATAATTCATCAAATTATTGGATAATCTCAAATACTTTTTTACCCAAAAAGTGTATGTCAGACTGGTGTTGACTATATTCTTGTTATTTTACTGGATTGCATTATGTAATAAGCTGTCTGTCTTATTTGTACCTATATTGTGTGTGTGTGTGTGTGTGTGTGTATAGAGGGGTTCAAAATGCCATACAGTGCAACAAAATTCAGTATAGCACCACAACCTTGAGCATTTAACACAGAACTGACTCAACACCTCACAAGTAAGTTTCGCAAAAGTAATATTTGTTGCAGCAGGTGTGTTATTTTGTATAATACATCCACACAAACAGTTATACAGACACATGTAACTCGTAATGTTGATACTTATTGTGAACACACTAAACCTTTATTCACATAATTAAGTATATCCATGCACATGCATGTCTAATACAGGTACCAAATAAGTCAGGTGCACATGTACATGTAAACATACATATTGACCTCTCGCTCTCTCTTGCACACGTGTGCACACACAGCAGTTTAAAAGGACAGTCGGCAATCTATGGCAACTCATCAGCACTTCTTGTACCTCTGTTTCATTCCAGCTAGTTGTTTATTAATAACCACAAGTACATCTATCTCAGTGACTTTATTACACCTTTCAAGGCCGGGATAAAGATAACCCAAAATATTAATGACTCTGGTGAAATGGAACATTATATCAAAGTCTGGATAAGAGTTTGTGAAAACGTGTCCAATATAATCTTGAAAGAACGTGCGTCAGTTGTTTTTTTTGTCTTGGACTTGCTTAACTTCCTGTGTCCAACAGGAGAAGCAGAGAAGCACCTTCTTCTCCATCTTCTACCTGTCCATCAACGCTGGGAGTCTGTTGTCCACTGTAATCACGCCCATCCTCAGAGGTACGCTAAAGTGGATCACAGACCATAAAATATGCAAATGACTCACATATTGGATTTTATATATATGTGTGTGTGTGTGTGTTGGGGTTTCCAGCTCAGGAGTGTGGTATTCACACCCAGCAGAAATGCTACCCACTGGCCTTTGGTGTACCTGCTGCTCTCATGGTGGTTGCTCTGAGTAAGAACTACTTTTTTTTTAAAAACATCTCTATTGACTGTAACAAAAAGTTAAAGTGCATTTTATTAAATGTTAGTAAGTTTTAGTAACAGTTTTATTTATTGTTAAAGAAGGATTGTAGTACACAGCCTATGAAAATGGTGGTAAAATGTCTTGCGGCTCTGGAGGAGCTTTGTCAAGTCTGAGAGAATAACCCAGATGATGTCACAGGGATGTCATCAGAGTTATGTGAGCTTGTGATCGGAGACTACACATTTCTAACAGTCTTCATTAAAAACTGGGGGTGGAGTCATCAGAAAATGTCATCCAGGTCATAGTTATCCAGGGTGGCAACTGGACACAGCTGAAGATTTGAAGAATGTGGGCATGCCAGGGAGGGAGAGTCTTATGAAACATGCTACTCAGTTGCATTATGGGAATTGTAGGATCCAGTGTTTCTGTATCTACTACTTCAATTTAATGACTTAATGACAGTACATTGTTAAATAGCTAGAATGGCCCTTTAATTAATGATTTATTAATATTCTTTATACATAATAAAAAAGCCTTTTGTCAGGACAGCTTCTAGCATGCCAGGCTGTAAAAATTATTACTGGTGGCTTATCACTAAGACATTATTAAATGTTAATAAGTTAATTTGTTACAAAAACAATAAACTCTTTATAAAGTATATTTTATAACGGGTACCATGAATATTTATAGTGCGTATAAGTCAGTGACATTCTAATAATGACCTCCTTTATTTTCTTATAATTTCCTTTGTGCTGGTTTGACAAATGTTTATATATACAACTCTGTGTGTGTGTGCGCAGTTGTGTTCATTGTTGGAAGTGGCATGTACAATAAGACTGCCCCTCAAGGCAACATCCTGGTGAAAGTCGCCAAATGCATCGGGGTAAGTTTCTCCAAAAGGTTTTTAGCTTCATAATGGATTTCAAAACGGTTTTAAGAACCTAGTTCACGTGGTGATGTCCTTTCTGCGGTCTATAGTTTGCTGTCAAGAACCGCTTTAGGCATCGTGGTTCTGAATACCCTAAGAGAACCCACTGGATGGACTGGGCTGAGGAGAAATATGATGTAAGTGCAGTATATATGCGCAAGTCCATGCAAACACAAACGGTACAATCAGTGACGTAAAAATCAAAATCCTTTTTTTTTATCTTTGGCTCTAGAAACTCCTGATCGCCCAGGTGAAGATGGTGCTGAAGGTGTTGTTCCTCTATATCCCTCTGCCCATGTTCTGGGCTCTCTTTGACCAGCAGGTAACTTCTACTACTACTAGACACTTATTGTTTGTAGTTGTTATTAATAGCAAATTTTCGATAGAAAAAGAAATGGATAATGCAAACCCAGAAGTGCATTGGCAGAATCCAGAATTGTGTCTTCTCCACAGGGCTCAAGATGGACTCTCCAGGCGACCACCATGAACGGCGACTTTGTAAGTGTTTTATAGCATTTTTGTCGTACCTTGTGATTTCAGACCGCAGAAAAGACCGTTTTTAAAATTAGATTCTGTCTCTTTCCTCTTTTTCTTCAACAGGGACTTATGATAATCCAGCCTGATCAAATGCAGGTAAGACACTTATGTTGGTTACACTTTACTCACTTTGTTGTGGTGTTACTTGATGCTTGTGCATACATGCTGTTGAGAATAGGCTTTAAAAGAGTGAGTTGCCTTCTCCTCCCCCCCTCAGACGGTCAACCCTATCTTGATCCTGATTTTGGTACCAATTATGGACAGCGTGATCTACCCGCTGATTTCCAAGTGTAATTTAAACTTCACGTAAGTTTGTTTGTCTTTTTTATTCCTGTGTGATGGAAAATATTACATTACTTTAACCCTCGCCTTTTAAACTGTCCTTACAGATGTATGTATGCTACAATAAGCTATTTAATAGTTTTTACAGTATATAAATAGTTTATAACACAATAGAAGGAAGTTGTAAGCAGATATACGGACTTTTTAAGCATTTATGAATGTATTTGTAAGTTATAACTTCTGTTATAACGCATCTGTGACAGTTAATCAATGATTTAACAAAACCTTGGTGTGTTCAAACATTAACTTACTATTAATATTCATGTACAAATGATTATTTAAATGTGTTCAAAACTCATGCTGACAGGCTCAAAGTTCACACTGACCTCAGAGTAGTTTGACAAAAAAGATAATTCTCAACTTAAGGTCCACTTACCAGATTTCTTCCTAAGCTTTCAGCTGCATATCATGGCTTTCATCAGTGGATAGTATTTTGTGAATTATAGAGACTAAAGAAGTAAATATGTCTTTAATATATGATTACGGCTGTGCTAATAATATTGCCAGTCATTCATTATCTGTTTATACACCAGAACTGAAATTGTTGAGAAATACATTAATTAACACTGTCCTTAAAATAAAGTACTGTTTGGCCTAACTATTGTTCCATGTGATTGACTATGAAGTAGAGATAAACTCAAATATGTATGAACTTGTGTTTGTTCTCCAGTCCGTTAAAGAGGATGACTGTGGGTATGTCCTTCGCTGCACTCGCGTTCGTCGCTGCTGGTCTGGTCCAGATCCAGATTGATGTGAGTGTAACACACAGAAAAAAACAATTAGTGGGCAACTTAAACACACATTACCTTCTGAAGCACAACTCTCACACACAAATTTCATTTCTCTTCTAGAAAACCCTGCCTAAGTTCCCATCAAGCTCCGTAGGCCAAGCGAAGTTCATCAACATGATTGACAGGCTGCTGCCCATCAAAGCTGGGACCGAGAATTTTACCTTGGAGCCTTTCACGGTACTCCAGCCGACATAAAACACAGCAAACACACTAAATATCAAAATGTACTAAATGTTAGTAGCTCTGTTCTGACTCACTTTACACTAAAGGTTGGAAGATGAATATTGATGTGTTCTTATCTTTTCTCCTACAGGCCAATGAGGATTATTTGAACTTTCATGGACCATTTGACCTGAAATTTGGTCCTAATGCCACTGAAACCACTTTATTGGGCGGCACTCGGAACACCATAGTCATTGTTCAGGATGGGGCTGTACCCAAGAGTATAGAAGTGAGCGCGCTTGTCCAAATAAAATTATAATCATTTTGTCTGCTACAGCTAGGAAAGGGTTCAGTAGCATCAGAATTTTATCTCTGAATGTTTTTATTGAATCTTAATCCTATATCTTTTAACAAAAAAGACACATACTGTTGTATATGGTTTAGTATTAGACCTAAGCCACAGAGATTCTACTGTGCTACTGAAGGGGTGTAAGGTTTTCACTAGATTTGTGATATTCATTACATTCCTGTCCGGAATAATTTATCCTGCTCCTCACTGAGGGGCAGTGCTACAGCTGCAGAAAGAAAAATAATACATAAATGATATCAAATGTATTCAATCTTTATGTTTATAGTGTTTGTTTCCTTTATCCATTGATTAAATTAAAAAAGTACAAGTATCTGGAGGCTCTAAAGTATCTTTCTGTCTCCAGTTCACAGACATCAACTCAAAGCCGGAACAGGGTGCTAATGCTATCAGGCAAGTTTCAAACTGTTATTTAGCCTTTAGGGATGAATTTATTTAGAAGGCTTGGCGAGGCCATGTGTAATTACTTTTCTTTTACTTTTTTTTCTTCTTCTTGTGATCCCCAAAATAATTGCTCTTGGCAAAGCTGAGGAGGTTCTGCCTTCTCATGAACGTAGAGTAATTATTCTGTGATTATGGCATCCAAAGTTTTGCTTTGTCTTTAGTTTACAGCAGCATAAAAGAACCATTATAAATCTAAGGCACTGTAATTGGCTTTTAATGTAACTGAACGTGTTTACCTGTGTTAGTAGTGACCAGATAAGACATAAATAATCTTTAGATCAGTGGTTCCTAACCTTTTCTGGGGGAATGTAACAGCTTTTAAGTCATGTTTAAAAAAGGAGGTGGCTAATTTAATGAACCCTAAAAGGCATTTAGTACAGACTCCAGAAAAGTGCATCGAATAAATTAAACATTATGTTTATTTGTATGAGTAGAATGTGTTTAATCTTGTTTCAAGTGTTGCATTGTCTGACTGTTGTTTACTCACCTTTTGTGTGCTGAATTCTCCTTCCTCAGATTATTTAATGGCTTGGAATCAGTTTTGAATGTAACAGTGGGAACCAATGTCGTCAACATCGTCGCCAACAACATGTCAACATATCTTACGTTACCACAGGGAGAGTAAGACTAAAATTTAGTTTTATATTAGATGTCACATAAAATTATACTAGAGAAAATTCTTTGTTCTGACTGGTGTTTTTCTTGTTATGTCAGTGTAACGTTCAAGATCAGGAATGACACAACTGGAGACGAGTGTGTCTACACTCAAACACTGGGCTTCGGCAGCTCTTACACTTTGCTCATCCTGCCAACTTTAAAATATGGACCAAATGTAACTCTCATGAATACATCACAATATGGCTTGAATATAACTTTTTATGATTGAGGTAACACATCTGGGTACCTGTCTGTGTCCTGTAGTGCCAAGACGGCATCAAACAAGTGACAGAAATCCAGCCTAACACAATCCACATGGCCTGGCAGATTCCTCAGTATTTCCTCATCACTGCTGGGGAGGTGGTCTTCTCTGTCACCGGACTGGAGTTCTCCTACTCACAGGTAGAGGGCGCTTTCCTCACAAATCTCTCAAACACTGCAAAAAGCAGTTTGGAAACAACAGATAACGGAAACAGTTAAAGTGCATAATAGGTTAAATAGTCTGTCATAATGTTAATTTGGCCAGATACATAATATAATCACTATGTTTTCAATGAATTTGCTGTAATATGTAGTTCTATTTGAATCTCGCTTTGCTCTCCAGGCACCCAGCAACATGAAGTCAGTGCTGCAGGCTGGTTGGCTGTTAACTGTTGCTGTAGGTAACATCATTGTGCTCATTGTCGCGGAGGCTGCAACCCTCTCAGAACAGGTGGGTGGATTTTATTCAACCATTTGTAGACACCTGTTGTTCTTACTGAAGTTAGGCAAGTTTAGTTTGTGATATGAATGCCTATACTTTTTGTTGGCTGTCATTGCTTTTGATAGAACATAATAATGCAGGTTATGGGTATGATGATGACACATGATAACACATGACATTGGTCAAAATCAGACATCATAGAAAAGAATTGACTGCCCGTGGGAACCTTGCAAGCTCCACTAAAACTGGGCTTACAGAGGAGGAAGTGTTGGAAAGCAAAACAGAGCTTAAAGGAGAATCGCTCACATTCGTCACATTCGACAAATGATACAGTTGCTCTGTGTCTGCTTGATGTGTAAATAGGCAAGAGTATGCTAACAACTTAGCCAAATATATACATACTGTATAGAGGGATAGTAGGACTGTGCTGTTTCCAGCTTTACTCTGCTGCCACCAAGTGTCCAAAAACCATTAGTTGCTGGTTTGAGTACCTTAATTTTACTGAATCAAAAGTAGAAGTACACATAGCAAAACCAATTCAGCAGTGCAACAGTTGATGTTAATGTCCTTCCCCGCAACAACATAAGTCTGATGCATTTCATAGGACATTGTTTTCATTTGTGGAGGTTATTGTTATAGGTTATTAGCCTACAACATGAATTTAATCCTCAATTGGATAACTGCAATATGCAAAATGTTTTCCCACTGGTCTGTGGTGAGAGGTACTCTTTGGTGTGTTCCGTCTTATATAAATGCAATAATCCCAAAAGTGTCAGACTTGAGTTTGAAAGTTTGGAAGAGATTATTAGCGGTGTGCCGATGTGCAATGCCATTAACAGTGTAACTCCATCCATCCATCGTCAACCGCTTATCCTTCGTACAGGATCGCGGACAGTGTAACTTTTTAGTCAAATTTTCAATAGGAAAAAAAAAAATAATAGAAAGTATTGTTCAAGATTTTAGGAAATATACTTTTTGTTTGAATATGAAGCTGGATATGGTGAGCTTATAGACTGGAAACAGGAGGAAAGGCTAAAATAAAGAAGATCTAACTCCAACTTGTTTTTCTGTTCACTAGTGGGCCGAGTACATCCTCTTCGCCTCTCTGCTAATGTTAGTGTGCGTCATCTTTGCCATCATGGCCTATTTCTACACCTACACTGACCCGGCCAAGATAGAAGCAGAGTTTGCCCAGAACAACGCTAAAGACGTGAAGAAGAAGAAGAAAAGTTCGGAAAAGGCCACAAAGGACTCGGCTGAGCTACGCGACAAGCCCAGGAAGAGTTCTGACTACAGCTCAGACTCCAGCTTTGAGGAGGAATCCAAGCAGACGAAAATCTAAAGTGACAATTCTCCACAGCTTTTCCCTCTTTCTGATATGAATGCTGCTTGGTTCTATGTTTCATGTCTGAAAGTGCCTGTGCCATTAATGTTTTTGGTCATTTTGTGATCGTGCTGCTGGACATGTAGTGGTTAGAATGAGTGGATGGACCTGAGTGAAATGGTGCTGGAGTTGGAAGAACACAGAAACAAGGCTTATATGGGTAAGCTCTTGGTGAACAGTGTTAGTGAAGGGTCTTGACAGGGATAATTTAAATACCATTATCAACATTTCATCTCAAAACCTTGAGAGACTATTCTGTTTTTAGAGGTTACTCACAACATTAAAATGCCTGGATCTTTATTGGTTAGTAAGGTGTGATTTCGCAGTTGTAAATTTGTTTTTACAATGATTTATTTTGCACTGTGTAGCAACATCCGTATTTAATTTTAGTTTCGACGGCTCTTGTAATGTTCTGGAAC
>NC_060150.1:5471545-5471964 GCF_021292245.1 Micropterus dolomieu
GACAGAGAGACAGACAGATGGAGACACACACACACACACGGACAGAGAGACAGACAGATGGAGACACACACACACACGGACAGAGAGACAGACAGATGGAGACACACACACACGGACAGAGAGACAGACAGATGGAGACACACACACACGGACAGAGAGACAGACAGATGGAGACACACACACACACAGAGTGACAGACGGAGACACAGAGTGACAGACACACACACACACAGACAGAGTGACAGACAGACACAGAGTGACAGAGACAGAGTGACAGAGACAGAGTGACAGACACAGAGTGACAGAGACACAGAGTGACAGAGACACACACAGAGACACAGAGTGACAGACACAGACACACACAGAGACACAGAGTGACAGAGACACACACAGAGACACAGAGTGACAGACACAGACAC
>NC_060150.1:5471984-5486005 GCF_021292245.1 Micropterus dolomieu
GACAGACACAGACACACACAGAGACACAGAGTGACAGAGACACACACAGAGACACAGAGTGACAGACACAGACACACACAGAGACACAGAGTGACAGACACAGACACACACAGAGACACAGAGTGACAGAGACACACACAGAGACACAGAGTGACAGACACAGACACACACAGAGACACAGAGTGACAGACACAGACACACACAGAGACACAGAGTGACAGAGACACACACAGAGACACAGAGTGACAGACACAGACACACACAGAGACACAGAGTGACAGACACAGACACACACAGAGACACAGAGTGACAGAGACACACACAGAGACACAGAGTGACAGACACAGACACACACAGAGACACAGAGTGACAGACACAGACACACACAGAGACACAGAGTGACAGAGACACACACAGAGACACAGAGTGACAGACACAGACACACACAGAGACACAGAGTGACAGACACAGACACACACAGAGACACAGAGTGACAGAGACACACACAGAGACACAGAGTGACAGACACAGACACACACAGAGACACAGAGTGACAGACACAGACACACACAGAGACACAGAGTGACAGAGACACACACAGAGACACAGAGTGACAGACACAGACACACACAGAGACACAGAGTGACAGACACAGACACACACAGAGACACAGAGTGACAGAGACACACACAGAGACACAGAGTGACAGACACAGACACACACAGAGACACAGAGTGACAGACACAGACACACACAGAGACACAGAGTGACAGAGACACACACAGAGACACAGAGTGACAGACACAGACACACACAGAGACACAGAGTGACAGAGACACACACACACAGACACAGACACACACAGAGACACAGACAGAGTGACAGAGACACAGAGAGACACACACACACACACACAGACACACACAGAGACACAGAGACACACACACACAGAGACACACACACACAGAGACACACACACACAGAGACACACACACACAGAGACACAGACCCAGTATAAATAGTCAAATTTAACATCAAAGACAGTTTTGACAGAAGACTGCCCAGTTACAATGGCTTCTCGTCAAGGTTTTCAATAAAGATGCTAGCAATGGGTAGTTGTCAATAAACGTGTACTGACAAGAGTTTCTTTAAACTTATGCAATGACATTATGTTCTTTAAGTAAATTTCTATACATTGCTCTTTCTAAATAGAAAATCTTCCTGCATATAATGCATTATATTACTTAATGTGTAGAAATATGTCCTCAGACAGTAGTAATTTAAGTGTTTATACAACAATAAAGAATGTTCTAAACATTTTGTCTTCTTATAAAATCTAAATGGACTGCAAGATGTTTCTATAGCTTATATTGTCTATTTGTTTGTCCTTTATACACGTTACTGTTATTTTCTAATATATATAATAGAATATCAGCAAATGTTCACATTTGAGAAGTGGATTCAGAGAATATTTGGTATTAAAACAAGAGTCTCCCAGCCATGCTTAGGCACTCAGCTAAACGTTAACATGCTGATGTTAAGCAGGCATGTTCACCATCTTTGTTGAGCCTGTTAGCACGCTAACATTTGCTTATCAGCAATAAATGCAAAGTACAGCTGAGGCTGATGGGAATGTCATTAGTTTTTTTTAGGAAATTGACTATAATTTAGTATGTATTGGACAAATTAAAATGTTGACCTGATGATGGCACTAGATGAGAAGTCACTAAAGGGGGTTATCATACATCCTAAGGGGGGCATGAATCTCCAAAATTCACAACTATCAACTAATAATTTCAGCTCTACACACATTTAACTCCAGAAAATGCATGACACAAAGTTCTCTGTTAGCATTAGATCTTTATTTCTCATGTCACTTTGAAAGCTTACAAGGAGCTTACATTTAACTTGGGGATTCTCAAATGACACAAGCAAAGATTATATACAGTACTATAAACTGTCCGCTATGATAAAGGAGACCAAATGTACACATTTTGTAGTTATTTCCGTAGCATATGTTTTTCTGTAAGGTATAGATATTTTTTTTGCCCATATCCATAAAGCATTCCATATTTCCATACTTATTTCTTTGCAGTTATAAAAATATCAGCTATTTCTTAATTTCTTTCAATCCCTGTGTTGACAAGTGCGTCATGATGCATCTCCCCAACATTATTGCTGCATTAGCACAGTAGTAAATTCTGGAACTCTTAAAGTAAACATATATAGTAAAACATGGCTATTAGCAACTTTTTTTCATTTAGTTTCTTTTTGTTGTTGTTCCTCTTACAGGTTTCTTTAAATACTTGACACACTTTCAAAGTGCAAAAACCCCCAAACTGATCGGAAATTTAAAAAACAAAAAGGTGCAAATCATACTACAAAAATCTGGTGAAAGCATAAAGGAGGACATGGCACTTCTAGCATGGTGTGGTAGTGAGAACAAAAATGGACTGGAGTGAGGACATAAGGATGGCATTGATTTCTGCAGCTTGGCTTGATCTATGGTTTAGTTTGGCCATGAGCAAGTGTCATGATGCGATTGCCTATGATGGTCCTTTCCAGTTATTCCTCACATCCACTTTAGTTTTTAAGTAGTGCTAAAGATAAATTACAAGCCAAGGAAAAATAATACTTCACATGATATCAGTATCAACCGCCCATAGTGGTTCCCCCTTGTTAT
Organism: Micropterus dolomieu; assembly: GCF_021292245.1. Lineage (NCBI taxonomy): Eukaryota > Metazoa > Chordata > Actinopteri > Centrarchiformes > Centrarchidae > Micropterus > Micropterus dolomieu. Next base: position 5,474,668 of record NC_060150.1, read on the forward strand.
CGTCCTTGGCTCCATTAAATATTGTTATTCTTGTTTAAGAGCCACTGCCGACACGGATCTATCTTCATTCTTGTCCTAAACAATTTCACAACTGACTTAAATTGCCTAAATATAAGTACAGGTTGGAGTCCCCTCCCGACTTCAAAAGCAAAGGAAACGCGTCTGCCTCTAAACAAAGTAAGCTTAGTATCATAGTTAGTCTGACGATTCAGCAGGTGATTGAAATGGAGATTGGAACTCAGTCACTTAGAGAGAAAAAAACAAAACACTGATGAATACTGAACTGAATTTCACGCACCAACAAATAAAAGAAAACAAACTATACCTCAGATGAAATGCCTGAACATAGATGTATGTATCTCAAAAAGGCAAGGCATTTTCTGTTCTGTTGGAGTAACTTTTAAATATCTACTTTTAAACATTATCAATATCTACAAAATGCGCATGACCATTTTGTACACAGTGATTCATTTCCCGCAATGACAACTTGAAATCATGTACAGCATGGCGACCCCCCCCCCCCCCCCCCCCCCCCCCCCCCCCCCCCCCCCCCCCCCCCCCCGCTCCTCCTCCCTCTGCCTCGGAGGACAAAGTCCACTTAAAGCACTTTACCTGAGGTTTCATTAAGAATGCTGCAATTTGCCTTAACAGGGAGTCTTACATACGCGACAGCACACGTGCACACACAGACACACGCACAAACACGCTCGCAGGCGCCCACACAAGTGTTGTGCATTTAAGCACGCGCACACGCAGCTTGCACAACAAGATAATATCCCTGCAGGTTCATCACGCATGCTTTCAGAGGTTCTGGGGATATGACGCCTGCATTAAGAGAGGGACAGGGGGATTTTCAGCTCTCTGTCGAGCAAATTCCATATAGAGACTCCATGGTGTTGCTCTGACTTTGAGTCCCATCACGAGCCGATGCCATGGGTTCTGCTCCCCCCCGAACTTCTCCTCTTATAAGTGGCAAAAGAAGCTCTCAAGAGTTTCTCTGTTGTCCTCTGCTTTGGAGTTCAGTAATTTTTATAGGCTAAGTTAGCACCCCCCCCCCCCTCCACAGGAGAGGTCAAACATGGTCACTGATATTAAATAACTTGACCCCTGGCTTTTTACCCTCCGACCTGGCTGTGTTGTCGGGGGTGGGGGTGGGGGGGTGGGGGCCTGGGAGCTCAGGGCTGGGGCAGATTCCCTGTTACTAGGGGGAGGACGAGGACATCCTGCTTGTGGAGAAACTGCAAGAAAAAGAAAACAAGAATGGTAGATTATTATCATCTACTGCATAAAAAAGAATCTGGAGTACATGAGTCAGATGTTACCTCTGGAGCCTGTGGACCATGTGAGCCACTAGGGAATCGGAGATGCCGGGGAAGGCCTCCTCAGCCAGCAGGATGGCCTCCCTCAGCTCATCCAGGACCATGGGGTTCCCATTCACCTGCTCCTGTCTTGCCTTCAGCTGGGAGGGAGGAGAAAGGTGAGGAGGCAGAGATTTGGGTCATTTATAAGAGAGAGAGAGAGAGAGAGATGAGAAAAACTATTTGATAAGACCCATCTGGGTATAATTCTGTGATACCAGGCCAACGCACCAGTTCGTTTGACCTAAATCAAAAAGGTCAGAAGTGAAAGCGCCCTAAAGGTCAGTCTCGGGCCAAATGACTAAATGTAAAACTAGCAACCGGCAAATCTGTTTTAATGGATTGGTATCAGCTAAAATAAAGCAGAGGCTTTCTTTACTGTACTCTGCTTTTGTCCACCTCAGCCTGCTAGTGTTGCTGCGCTGCTCTCCTTTCTAACAGCTAGACTCTACAGTGCTCCCTTTTTTTAGCTGGCGCTGATGTCGCAGGTCATATAAGCTCGTTTCTTAAGTCGTTAACATGATAAGAAACAAACAAAATGAAACTTTGTCTGCAGCCGGTCTGTGCTTGTCAAAGATCATTTGTGAGGCAAGAATCTCACAGTGTGGATGTTTGTGTAGTTCCAACAAGTCAAACAGAGTGACACACCATCTCTCCAGCGGATCGCTTCACATCAATTTCAGGAGTCAACACTATCAAGTTAATATTTTTAAATCAGGACCTTCAGTATTTTGATCAAGTTGCTGGGGGAAATTGGGAGCTACAGCTGTTATTTCAATGTGTCAGATACATATTTAACATATAACCCAACGTTGAAGGACTCAGATTAAGTTCGGGGCCAAAGAACTCAATCAGGACATCCCTAATTAAAACACTATTGTGGATCTCATTACACTTTGGATTGTAGCATAATAATAATAATAATAATTTTATTTGTAATGCACTTTACATTTAAGACAAACCTCCAAGTGCGACAGGTAAGATCATAAAAGCAAGGTAAAAACATCAGTGTAAAATATAAACATTATTGTGCAAGGTTAAAACTCATAATAACACTATATTCCATGTAGGTCTGGTCATGAGTGTGAAGGAGAGGCTGTTGGTTATGGAGCTCCTTACCTCAGCTAATGCAGGAGAGATGACTGTGGCCAAGCTCTGTGAATAAGGCCTCTTTGGAATGTCTTTAGTCTGAGGAAAGAGAGAGATGTGAGAACGGGGGTGGAGGGTGATGGTGGAAGGAAATTAAAGTAGTGCAGCTTCACCTTAGGGGGGTCTTTTTAAATCAGCACGGCGTGCACAATTCCCCAAATAACTATACACCATGGGTTAGTTCTGGTGAAAGAGTGCACGTTATCTAAAAATTTGTTTTCTCACAGTGGGACAGGCTTTTGGCGACTGTTAATTGTCAGAATTCACACAGGAAATCAGATCCTAACGAATAATCTGATTGGTGATGCACTCGCGTCTCACCTGGTCTGCTGCCCCCGACTGTCCCTCCCCGTTCTGCAGCTTCTTGGGGTCCTTCTCTCGAATGGTGAAGATCCAGTCATCGCTGCCAAAGTCGTTCCCGCCCGACGCCTGGCCGTCCTGCTCTCTGATTGGACAGATATTACAAGAGGCTTTGAACACTTATCAGGATGAGTGATGAAGTCATGCATGTTAAGTGCTTAAAGCTCATCATAACAAACGTGGGAGGAAAAGCAGCACAGAGGATGTTTCTCTCCCTCAGCGGGGTGCGTTTGTGTCAAATTTTAGTACTGCCAAATAGGGGTAAAAAGAGCTGCAGTAAAAACAAAAAGAGAAGCAACAAAATAAAGACATTACAGATGTACTTTCACAGTAAATATCTTTAAAGTGTGGAGGACAGAATCACACTTACGAGTCAGACTCATCAGAACTGGACTCTGTGATTCTAGTCTGCTCTGCCTTCCACCTCTTGTACTTGTCCACCAGCTCGGTCAGGTAGGAAGTCTTTTTCGCATGGCGAACGATCAGCTTATGCTTCAACAGCTCTTTGGCAGTTGGCCTCTGTGGGAATGAAGAGAACCCAGTGAGATCAGCACACGATGGAGTTGATCTGTACAGACAAATAAAATAATCCCTAAATTACGAAAAGCTACTTACAAAACTGGGCTCTTTGTTGAGACAGGCCTCGACAAACTCCTTGAGCGGTTTGCTGTAGTTGCCCTCCAGTGTGGGCGGGTTGTTCTTTGGGATGAGGAATAAAACCTTCATGGGATGGAGCTCCGAGTGGGGTGGCTCACCTTTCGCCAGCTCGATGGCTGTGATGCCCAGAGACCAGATATCAGCCTATAATGCACAGGGAGACATGGTGAGAGCTTCATCCATAATATTTATACAAAACCATATCAGCTATCCAACAATCAGAGCTTCTCATATTTCTTATGGACAGTATGAACAGCATTTATGCATTTTAGAGTAGAGTTAGAGTATGACAACGTATACACAGTAGGTTCCTCTATACAGTAACATTAAACAGTGTAGTGTGTGCAAACATATGAATAGTGCAAATAACATGTACGTTAAAGTACTGTGAGTGGTGCAGTGTGAATGCAAATGTGCTATTAGATTGAAGGTGGTTAGTTCAGCAGGGACACAGGGGAGAAGCTCTTCCTGAGCCGGCTAGCGTGAGACAGTGTGGGCTCCTGAAACAGCTGCTGCATGGGAGGAGGGTAAAAGCCGGTTAGGGTGGGAGGCATCCTTGACGATGTTTCTCGTCCTGCCAAGGTAGCGCTTGTGATAAATATTCTCGATGGTGGGTAACTGGGTGCCGGTGATCTGTTGCGCCTTTTTGACTAGTGTGAAGGAGTTTAGGGAACAGGTGAGATCATCAGAGATGTTGACACCAAGATGCTTGACAATACCTCATCTGCATGGAAATACTGTGGCAATGATGCCAAGTGAGCTCAAGAGACACCTTGAGAAAAAACACCCCTCATTAGCCAGCTGAAGCTCCTGAATACCTGAAAGATATTGAATAATTTCGAGCAACTAAAACAGGTAATGAGAATGTTACGGATGAAGGGGTTCCATCAAAAATCACTACGAGGGAGAATCTCGAGGGACCACAGCAACCTGCAAGTGAAGGGTCAGTAGCTCGTACACTTGTCTACTTGTTCTGTAGGAGGAGGAGAGGAAACTCTACAACACGGTAAAGCTGGAGTGTACACCATAAATATAACACAGCGTCTTTGACCTTACCTTAGAGTCATAGGCCGACTGTTTGATGACCTCGGGGGCCATCCAGAAGGGCGTGCCAACAAAGGTGTTGCGCTTGATCTGAGTGTCGGTGAGCTGTCCCGCCACGCCGAAATCTGCCAGCTTCACCTCTCCTTGCTCGGACAGCAGCACGTTGGCGGCTGTGGAGGGGAAGGACAGATGGAAAGTTGACGTGATCCAGCTCACAGAGACACATCAGCCACATCTTCAGACACTTCAGTCAGCGTCATTTATCTGCATCACCAATTTATTTAATAAAGACAGAACAACTGTCAGGAGCCTTTTAGCGAGCCGCCGCAGGGTTCATCTCAATTCCCCCGATGAAATACGAACTACATAATGAATGAAACCTTAAGTGGACGTCAATTCCCGTTAATGTGCTACATGATATTTGTGTATGCTCCCTGATGCCATTTAGTCAGCTGAAACCTGCGTCCTCTAATAGCAGCACTCTCAGTGGGTCAGCTACCTTTGATATCCCTGTGGATCTTCTTCTCAGAGTGCAGATACTCCAGGCCCTTGAGGATCTCTCTCAGGATCGTGGCAATCTGGGTCTCATCCAGAGCTCCGGGCTCCATCTTTAGAAAAAAAAACAAACAAAAACCAGCGTCAGGGAGGAGGATTATTAATTCTACAGGGGTTGACAGTATAGCAATAGAATGACTAACTTATCCAAAGCCAAAAACACAACTTTGATTCAGATCAATCTGAGCAGTTCTAAAATTTCATTAAAGTCTGGTGATATACTATATACAATCCAAATGAACAAGTACTGTGTATCCAAAACCTGATATATTATTAAAAACACACCAATGAGCCACACTGGGTGACATGTTCCCTCATTACCATGAACACACACAGTATTTTATTTTGGCTCAGTCCCACATACACCGTCCTGCTGCCAGAGATAGTTAGAGCACCAAATGGGGATTAATCTGCAGCTAAAAATAGTCGCCCAAAAATGCACTTTCCTCCTGTTTGAGTAAGGTTTGCTAAAAACTACTATGACCAGCTGTTTTAATTAATTACTAAGCCATTTGTTTTTTAAATGACATTACATATTTGTGACGCATTACGTCCTGGGTAGGAATGTATGGGCTTTGCGTTTTACCCATCCTTATGCATGGTTGGTTTTGGTCCCTTCAGGGATTTCTTGACTATAACAAAAATAAAGAATATTGCCACCATATCCTATAAATCTTATTTTGCCATTTACATAGACAGCTATATATGCAGACGGTAAGACGGTTCTGGAAACATCAACTGCAGGCCTCTGAAAGCACCAAAACAATGTGTCCAAAGCGTCATCATGGTTACTTCTGGGAGCGTGGTGGAGCTGATATGGCCAAAACTAAGCAAATCACATCAAATCCAGGGAAAAGGAAAGGCCTATAACGTCTCCCTCAATTATTTTCAATTCAGATAATATTGTTACAAATATCTCAGTATCTTTTTTCATAGTATTGCCGGGGGGTGGTAGGGAGTGCTCACAACCTCCGCTAACCAAGTTCCTGGGAAACCCTGATATTTTATTGTCTGTTTGGGAGATCAGGAAGACAAAAACCTGAAGCAGGAATCACTTACCAAATCTAACGCCGAGCCTCCACCTAAATACTCCATAATGATCCATAACTTTGTGTCCTGGAAAAGAGGGAGAAGAGAGTGAGCTGCCTCTGATGAACAAAAGGGGTCATTAAGTACTGGTGTGGTGCATTTATGGAGAAATATTCACAGCTGGTTTATTAAGGTGGTTACTGGCTTAATGCGAGGTGTCAAGAGCCTGAAGTCATCTGAGGCTAATCCCTTTTTAATTTAGGATTATTCAGGGAAAAGTGGGTAGAGGGAGAAAAATCCTTTTATGTCTCATCCCATTTACTTACTTGGAGGTTTGACGTGTGTGGGAAAACAGATGCACACTAAGATGTTATAGAACTATAACCTCGTCTGGTGACATAAGCGCGTGCAACAAACATCACCTTCAGGTATGAGCCGTAGTACTTGGTCACAAAGGGGCTGTCACACTGGCTCAGCACCGTGATCTCCTGCTGAATGTCTTCGATCTCATCCTCCGCTTCCTCCAGGTCTATGATCTTGATGGCGACTACTTTCTGGGTCCGATTGTCGATGCCTTTGAACACCTCGCCAAACGAACCCTTGCCAATTCGCTCCAGCTTGGTGAACAGCTCCTCCGGATCAGCTTTGGCATTCTGGCGGTGATGGGAGGTGGAACAAAGCAGGGGAGGAAAGGGAAGGCGGATTTAAAAAACAACGACAACCAAAAAAAAACAAACAAAGAAACAAAAGAAAAAAGGAACGTTTGAAAAGAACTCAACGTTGGGGAGCAAATAGGAAACACCAGCAGGGTGCCATTCTTACAGGATATATTAATTCATTCATTTCAACACCTTGTGTTTGTGTACACAGAAAGAAAGAGAGAATAAAAGGGAAAGAGTGTTAACATTTGGATAACATGTAGATTAAAAGAATTTAAATAACACAAAATATGCTATATTTTAATACCCTGCTGCACCTTTATTGTCTGCCAATAATTTTTTTGATTAGTCTATGAAAGGTCAGAAAATAGTTGGACTGTACATCTTCAAATGTCTTGTATGTCTGACCAATTGTCCAATCCCAAAAGATGTTAAGTCTGCAATAATATGTGGATAAAAGCAATAAATTGTCATATTTGGCTGAAGCAGCAATATTTGGCATTTTTACTTGAAAAAAACAAAACAAAACAGTATCATAGATGAATATTGTTCCCTATACTTTCTGCCGATCTAATAACCAATGAATTGACTAATTTTTGCAGCTCTATTATGGACCATTTGTAAAAACACTGTCCTAAACTTTGAATAATGAGAACTCTTAGTAAAAACATTTTTAAAGACTTTTTCTAGGTTTCCATAAAGATGCTAAAAGTAACTTTTAACATAATCCTGGCATGATTCTTCAGTGTTGACTGCAGTGACTCTCAAGTGTTAAAAATAAGGACTACAATTATGTCTGACCACATTACCCTCCCTTCAAGCACTGACTGAGCCAACAGAAGGCCTCCAAAAAAGATGACCGCGTCCGGGCTGCTTCCCCTCAATCTTCACAGCTTCACACAGAATATGACATTTCCCCTACTGCTATGTTAACAATATGAATATATGCTATTTGGGATAGCCATTTCAGTGCTAACCAAGTGCTGTAGAAGTCCTATATAATTTGTACAGTTTGAATCAAATACATGTTTACATTTTTTCCATTTTCTATAACAGAGAAAGCAGCGGTCGGCCTAAAAATGAAACCTTTCTTAAAGGTTTTATCAGAAAGTTTACATATTTAGAACCAGTTTAATTTGCCATGTCTATGGTTTGTGATAACGTCTCCTTCCCTCTTACACTAAACTAGTTAATATAAAAATCATTGAACTTGTTCTGATTTATATAGATCAGAAGAATCACACCAACATATGATCATTTGATTATATTCATGCTGAATCCTTTTTGTTGTTGTATACAGTAGGGTGTGTGTGCAGTGCACTGGGGCGGACGGATGTTTTACTTACTTGTGATTTCCATTTTTTATTTGTATTTTGTATTGTCCTCATGGATTTAATCCTTATGGTGGTGATAAGTGCCCTTTTTTCGCCTTGTGTTTATCTTTTGTAAAGCACTTTGTACTTTTGTTTGATAAGTGCTATATAAATAAAGTTATTATTATATATTTTAAAATACAGAAAGTGTGCATCATGCGCTGACTCTGGTGGTCACTCGTAACTGACTGTAGAGACCTGGAGCTGTCTGAAATAATCTGGGAGCTGAGACCAAGTCTGAAAACCCAGGAAGGTTTCCGAAAGGCAGTTATTCTAATAAAAAAAAAGAAAACTTAGTTTGATGCATTTAAGATCAACATTTTACACTGAGCATCTATATATACTAGCCCAGGTGTAGATGGTTTAATTCTAATTTAGCTAAACTTGGTTAGAGTTACCTTAAGATATTCGGGTCTGATATTACAAGGATTTTAAATTAAATGCATTGAATTGGAATTGGCGATATCTGCATGGAACCTCATACAGATTCTCATGCAGTCAGTCATTTATTATATGACCTGACAGGGACAAAAATGACTGTATAATTACAGATTCTGTGCTGTAGTTGCAAATGAGCCAGTTTGTACAGAGAAGCAATAACAAAAAAAATAGGACCATTGGCACGCTGAGACATAATTATAACTTCTCTTGCAGCCATAAAGACAGGAGAGAGCACTTTAGCAGGATTTCAAACTGTGTTATGGTGATTAGACATTAAAAAAAAAAACCGCTTAGGTGGACCTTAGGTGTTTATTAGTCAGGGAAAAAACTTAAAATGTGTTAAGTCAATCCAATGACAAGCCACATTTCCAACTTTTCTAGGGTAGCACACAGCGTGTGTATCTGAGTGTTGAAAAACCAACTTGAACGCCGCAGGAAGTGAACTGAAATGACTTAACTCTCCAGAGGCCGTTATGTGGGAAACACATGAGCAGGCGCTAACAAAAACAACTTCCTTTCATGACCTCTTTTGAGTAGAGAAAGGGTCAATATGTCCGATCTGAAATAGCTAAAAATGAAACAACTGCCTTACCCAAGAAGAGATCCTTATGTATATGTATGTATTTGGTGACAGAAATTTCTTCAAGAAACTTAATAGTGCAATTCCACTAAAGGAAAGAGTGGTGCGGAACAGATGAAGAAGCGATAAAGTGATGAGTCATTTTTTTATTAAAACAATAATATACTTTGTTTGGGAACATGGTTTGAAACTGGAACAAGAGCTTCAAGTCAAATTGCAGGCATTTACTAACTTTTGCTGCCAGATTTACAACATACACTGGCAGATACAAACCTATTTGAAATCAGTCTTTGAAATTATTCAGAAAATTCAACTGACAAAGCTTTTGAGTGCACTTGCCTTTAACATAGGAACGCTGGCTGGGAACAATCATCACCTGACAGGCAGCGTAAAAAATATTTACATCATAGCACGAGTTATTTAGGAGCCTTCATAGGTGTTAAACTCCTAGCAGTTTTTCTGCCTTTAATGCATCCTCTCCTCAGACTTTAAATCTGCATGCATTTACTTCCAAATCAGAGAAATCTGCAAACAAGCCTGCACAGGGAATTTAATCTGGTGCAGGAGGCAGTTTACATTAGGAACCGTTATCTCCTCTAGTTATCTACCCAACACAATTATCCCCTATAGGCAAAATCCTAAAGATAGCAGCAGAGGCAAGAACAGGGCTCCTGTGCATAATAGTTTCTTTGTACAGGAGACCCAGAGAGCTCTATTGCGTTCAACTCAGGGCTGAAATATTGGAATTTTGCCTTTAATGCGTATCTTTCTGCTGCAAAGATGTGGCATTCAGGGGCAGACTAGCTGTCAACATGAAAATAATTAACGGCGACGACAAAGCAGCAATGTGATTTAAATTTCTGCTATGCTGTCAGGCGTCCCATACAAACGATAGTTCCTGTAATGGAGATATTAGTGACATCAATTACGTGCATTTCCTCCTCTTCATTATGCCCATTGCAGAATTGATTAACACCATTAGGATGCATCATGATCTCTGAAATATTTCCGAGTTCAAACCGAAAAGATAATGAGATTTTACGAGGTGTCTTTAAATGCCCAACATCACGGAGCTGGTTAGGTGTGCAGCGTACAGACCCACAGCAGGGAGTCAAAGAGTGTACATTTTGTTCTGGCAGTGACCTCAACTTACTTACTAACAAACTCAAAAGACATTCGTCTTACCTGCATCCCCGGCAGGTTGCCCTGAACAGGAGAATGGGCCATGGTGATGCTGACTGGATTTGTCTGACAACGCCGAGTCCTACTCGGCTTGACTCGTGTTTACAGTCCCAGCTGTGAGACCGTTAATGTTAGCAATCCTCCAGGACACCTGCTCACACAGGCCTACTGTGGACCGTCTCAGGCGCTTATATGTAGAGAGAAAAGCGTCTTTCCACAGAGAAAAATGTCTTTCCACACAGACTGGTGAGTCTTTCCTGTGTCGGAACAACCCCAAGTCATCCAAAAAAACAGCTGAGCAAGCTAACAGACGAGTGCTAGTGCTAAGTCTGAAGCTGCAAGCAAGAAATCCGCAATGTTAGTTTGCTAACCAGCTGGTTAGGCGTTAACTAGTGCGTTCAGTCCGACTTCTCATTCGGGGAAGTTGTGCTGCTGCAACAATTGATAAAAAAAAAAATGAAACAAAGAAATAGCAACAGCTGTTTTTTTTCTTTTTAAATTAGGTTGTCTGTCACTTTCTCAAAGCGTCTTCTCTCGCTAACGGTGTTGTCAGCTAGCTAGCATGGTTAGCCCGCTAGCTTGCTAGCCAACGCAGACACCCTGACCAACGAGCAGCGAGCTGGCTCAGAGCACTGTTTTCCTGCATAACGCAAATGTCACCCACGGAACCGAGCCCTGAACGAACCGACGACCCAGCTGTTATCTTTCCCCTTCGGCAGCTCTAACAGGTCCGGCGTCCGCGGCAGGGATAGCTCGCCAGTGTTTTTGTTTCCTCCCTCACTTTCGTCCCGTACTCTCGGCCATCTTGTCGGTGCTGTGACGCCTGGCTGGGCGGATCCGGATCCGGATCAGCAACAACGACGTCTTGGCTTGTCTCTCACAGGTGTTCATGCCAGGTGGATGGACCGACTCCCCCGCACCCGTCCTCCCCCCCCCCCCCCCCCCCCCCCC
>NC_060150.1:5486025-5490791 GCF_021292245.1 Micropterus dolomieu
GGGCCCCCCCCCCCCCCCCCCCCCCCCCCCCCCCCCCCCCCCCCCCAAAAGGTTTTGGAGTCAGTGGTCAGTGAGTGCGTGGTCCATACCGTGTTGTTCCGTTTGAAGTATTCAGATCCAAGTAGGCTTCAGGGGGTGGACAGTACATTTACTCAAGGATGCCTAACGTTACTGTACTTGAGTACATATTTGAGGTACCTCTACCTGAGTATTTCCTTTTCATTCCATATCTACTTCACAACATCTCAGAGAAAGAGCTTCTCTACATTTATCATACAGCTTTACTAGTTACTTTACAAAATAAGATCCTTACACACTAAAGATATGAAGAGTTTGTAAAATAGGATATCCAACAGTTTATCAAAGTACAGGTGAAACGATAAGTCGGTTGACAGAAAAAAACAAAGAATTTCATCTAAGGATCAGAAGGAAGCACATTTCAAGATAAATAATGTTTTATTTAAGAACATTTGTTAATTTGTTATTAACAAGACTTTTTGCATTCAAAATTAGACTTGTTGCAGTCCTAAGTGCAATCTATATCTTCAAAATAGCTAGTAGAAAGCAAGAGCAAAAAGTAACTATAGGTCATAGAAATGTTGTGTAAAAATTACAATATTTCCCTCTGAAATGTAGCAGTGTAGGCTGCATGTAATACAAAATGCAGTGGTGGACAGTAACTAAGTACATTCACTCAAGTTTTATGTACAGTAAGTACAAATTTGAGGTACCTGTGCTTTACTTGAGTATTTTCTTGAGTCACTTTCTACTTCTACTCCACTACATTGCAAAGGACTTATTGTACTTTTTATTTCACTACATTTATCTGGAAGCTTCAGTAATTAGGCTACTTTACAAATTAAGCTTTTTACAGGCAAAACATATGAAGAGTTTATAAAATATTATGTTTTGTTATGAATTAAACTCCTAACAGTTTATACAAGTACAAATGTGAAGATTTGCAGCTTTTCCTTTTGATTATTTGAATGTATTCTTAATTTTTCTCTTTGAGATGTGGAGTAGAAGTAGAAAGTGGCATGAAAAGAAAATACTCAAGTAGGCCTAAAGTACAAAAAGCCTACCTCTAACCTACTTAAGTACAGTAGTCTACTTGAGTAAATGTACTTACTGTCCACCACCAGTGTTGTTACGACTTTGTGCCACAGAATCCCACCAGACAAGTTGGTTCATCACAGTTTTATATGGGACCCTGAGAAAGCATCTCGGGAACGGCTGCCCTTGACATACTGCCACTAACCTCCATCTAGTAACTGCATTACAATAACACACTTGCATCGCAGCATCATTCTGCCCGCGCAATTGTATTGCGAGTAAATCAAATCCTATTGATTTTTGCTGCCAATGCTAATTGCAGTGCAGCAGCGCTATTTGCACAATCGTATTTTGACGTTTCGCGTGTTTCACCAGAGGAGGGCGCCAGTGTATAAACGTCCCTGCAGCAGCATCCTTGTGTAACCTGGATGCTGATGCCGGCCCACCATCGCGTGCTGCAGCTAGAAATAATGTCGGGATGGCCGGTGCATTGCTGCAGCTAGTTTTTGTGTTGTGTGGGATAGTCGCCAAGAACATTTGATACATTATAATCCAATTTAAATCCTCCTTATAGCTGTTCTTCTAACAGGCCTGCGTGGTGCTGGCAGTGGTACTGCATACATTAACGCAGTGCAACATGATTGTGTGGCGGCCTTTAAACGGGATCTGGCGTCTGTTGGTGAAATGACACAAACAGATCATATGGAGCTAATGCTTTGTAGGCTGTAGGCCATAAGAGTATGATAAAATGGAAATACCCATGAATGAAGGGCCAGGTCGCTTTAAATTCACAATTCAGTGATAGAGATGCCCCTGTATTGAAATAGTCTCTGACTAGACACTTTTCATTTGAGAGCCTACACTCATTTAGACTCATATCCACATGTTTGTGTGGCTGTAAATACATATTTATGGAGGATTCGGCTGTCACAAATGAATCCTTGGATAAAAGTATGCGCACGGCGGCTCCGCGTCTCACTTGCGCTCCTCATCATCGCATCCAGGGTTGAACGCGTGAAATGGGAAGCACTACCTCCCGCCTTCATGCCTAAATTATGTAGGGCAGGACGGGAATGCTGCGCTACCTCCATTTGAGAAAACGCGGCCGGTGAATGTGATAGTGAAACAAAAGGAATCATAAAAAAAAAAAAGCCAACCTCGTCTCCAGTCAGCGCTCGACAGAAGCGGAGTGGCGCATCACGACTTGCCTATTGTGAAGCCGGGGAAAAGAAAAGATGGACATCACGGATCAAGGAGCTCAAATGGAGCCGCTCTTACCAACGGTAAGACTATAATAACCTACATGTTAATGCTGTGTTCATGTACAATTTCAAACACTAGCTTGGAATCTCAAACAAAGCTGAATGGACTGTTGCTCATCAGCTTATGCAATTTCTCTTTAGAATAAAACAGGATGGATGAAACAATGTACATCAACGTATTATTCAAATTCAATACCTCTGTATTTCATAGTAACCCATATTTTGACTGCTTTAATGGTTGTGTGTCGCCTACATATCATAGCATTTTTGTTGCGCACCATAAATTGACAAAATTGATATTTTCACCGCGTGCACAATTCATATTTGAGCAAAATATCTCTCTCTCACACACACACTACAAACGCCTTTACACACTAGGCACTGAAGAGGTTGATAACATGTTACACAGCAGCTACAGTTATTCATTTGTACCCTGCCACCTGCAGGGCTCCTTAACATCCAAAACAATATGGTACCAGTCGACCCAGTTTTTACACTCTCTTTGAAACCTGCTCTCAAGCTGTTGCTTTAAGTATACAGTCCTGTGCCTCTAAGATAGTACACTAAGATGAGAGGGTTAGGTGTTTGATGCTCACAGTAAGGAGAGAGAGGGAGGTATATGCCTCATCAGTTGGATGAAATTAGCTTACTGTCTTTTCATCTTTCCATGAGGGACTTCAGTGGATTATTACAATTTAGCCAAAACCCATTTGGCCTTTTTGCCCGCATTTTGAGAGCACAAGAAAGAAACGCATTTAAAAAATACATGATTCTTTCACATGTGTACATGGTAGTCCTTGTAAGCTATTCCTACCTGTAAGCCATTTTTCCCTCCCTTTTCTTGAAATCCCCATTTATCAAGTTGAGGGATACCCAGGCATCCCAAAGTCTTATTTATTTCACTCAGAGTTATTCTTTCCAGTGTGCTCTCAGGTTGTATCACATGTGGGTTGAAAATGTGTTCCCTCAAGTCAGAGCTCACTGAATCCATCGGAAGAATCTCATGTCTCAAATATAACACATTGTGCCACTTGAAGGCAGCCTACTTCTGCGGCCAGCCTCTCCTCATTAGCATTCAGGTGAGACTGTGCTGAGAAAAAAAAAAACGACAACAGCACAGCCGATGCCGGGGGAGAGAGATGAAATATATTGCTTTGCGCTCACCATGTTTAAATGCAGTGATTGCTCTGGAGGCAAATCAATACTCTCCTTGTTTGTTCTATTTGTGGACGTGTTACACGAGGACCTATTTTTTTTTTTTTTCCAGCGCTTACAGTGCACAGTGAAGCCTGCCAGGGCTGATGTGGCGTGGGATGGCTGTTCTGTTTCCCCTGCAGTCTCAATGCAGTGTGGTAGCTTTCCTGTTATTGTAACTCATTGCTGCTTCCCTTGTCCCCTCCGCCTACACAGCAAACGAATGCGTTGTCATGGTTTCACCAGGATGTGTATGGGTATGTGAGGTGTTAGCATGGTGAGAATCTCAAGGACTCCTCAATAGGTGACAGCGCAACATGACAAGAAAAAGCTATCCTATTGTACCCCGTTCTACCAGGTTACCAGGATCCCAAGGTCAAGCAAGACAGTATGTTTAATTTACAGCAGGAAGGACTGTGTCTGAATGCATCATTGCTACTGCCATGTCTCTCAGCTGTTTAGAGTTGGGACACCTGTTTTCTACATGTAAAGGAATTTCTTAACATGGCATCTGCCACGACAGTAATGTGTCCACATGCCTTGCTTTCGTCCTGTTTACTGATTTCTTGATGTTATTTGACTTGCAGGAACAAAGTTCCCAAGAAAATAAAGACGTGGTGAGTACATTTCTCGTTCCCTTCATCAGGCCTGCAAAATGTCATATTGATTTGCTGTGTAATAACAATGATAACGCAGTTTAATGCACTTGTTAAAGACTAGTTAAAAAACACAAGGATGCAATCAGAAAATCAATAGTGAAAACAATAAAATAAGAAATATAAAGGGCAAGACACAAATAACAGGTCACAGGAAATGTTACATTAAAGCAGGTCTGTAAAGAGTTTTAAAGCTGCAGTAGAGAATTCTTTTAAAAACAACTTTTTGTCATATTCACTAAAACGGTCACTATATTCTGACTGTAGCACACGAGACAATTAATCTGTGAAAAAATCTGGTTCCTCTGGCTCCTCTTACTGCTCCTGATACCATTAGCTAGAATCCACTACTCCCGGGTCAAAACAACCAATCAGAGCCAGGAGGAGTCTCTAACGTAGTGTCAATCACTGCGCTGTGGAGCTCCCTTCCTTGCACATGGTCTTCATCAGTCATGCTCAATATCTTCACAACACAATGTCTGAGAAACAACCAGCACCAACGGCACATCCCTCCTTTGCCAACAACAGCGTACAAAACACGTGTGTGGACACACTTCAGGGTCATTATGTTTGATGCCATGGCGCTTATATCGACGAGTGG
>NC_060150.1:5490891-5527256 GCF_021292245.1 Micropterus dolomieu
GAAGAATCTCATGTCTCAAATATAACACATTGTGCCACTTGAAGGCAGCCTACTTCTGCGGCCAGCCTCTCCTCATTAGCATTCAGGTGAGACTGTGCTGAGAAAAAAAAAAACGACAACAGCACAGCCGATGCCGGGGGAGAGAGATGAAATATATTGCTTTGCGCTCACCATGTTTAAATGCAGTGATTGCTCTGGAGGCAAATCAATACTCTCCTTGTTTGTTCTATTTGTGGACGTGTTACACGAGGACCTATTTTTTTTTTTTTTCCAGCGCTTACAGTGCACAGTGAAGCCTGCCAGGGCTGATGTGGCGTGGGATGGCTGTTCTGTTTCCCCTGCAGTCTCAATGCAGTGTGGTAGCTTTCCTGTTATTGTAACTCATTGCTGCTTCCCTTGTCCCCTCCGCCTACACAGCAAACGAATGCGTTGTCATGGTTTCACCAGGATGTGTATGGGTATGTGAGGTGTTAGCATGGTGAGAATCTCAAGGACTCCTCAATAGGTGACAGCGCAACATGACAAGAAAAAGCTATCCTATTGTACCCCGTTCTACCAGGTTACCAGGATCCCAAGGTCAAGCAAGACAGTATGTTTAATTTACAGCAGGAAGGACTGTGTCTGAATGCATCATTGCTACTGCCATGTCTCTCAGCTGTTTAGAGTTGGGACACCTGTTTTCTACATGTAAAGGAATTTCTTAACATGGCATCTGCCACGACAGTAATGTGTCCACATGCCTTGCTTTCGTCCTGTTTACTGATTTCTTGATGTTATTTGACTTGCAGGAACAAAGTTCCCAAGAAAATAAAGACGTGGTGAGTACATTTCTCGTTCCCTTCATCAGGCCTGCAAAATGTCATATTGATTTGCTGTGTAATAACAATGATAACGCAGTTTAATGCACTTGTTAAAGACTAGTTAAAAAACACAAGGATGCAATCAGAAAATCAATAGTGAAAACAATAAAATAAGAAATATAAAGGGCAAGACACAAATAACAGGTCACAGGAAATGTTACATTAAAGCAGGTCTGTAAAGAGTTTTAAAGCTGCAGTAGAGAATTCTTTTAAAAACAACTTTTTGTCATATTCACTAAAACGGTCACTATATTCTGACTGTAGCACACGAGACAATTAATCTGTGAAAAAATCTGGTTCCTCTGGCTCCTCTTACTGCTCCTGATACCATTAGCTAGAATCCACTACTCCCGGGTCAAAACAACCAATCAGAGCCAGGAGGAGTCTCTAACGTAGTGTCAATCACTGCGCTGTGGAGCTCCCTTCCTTGCACATGGTCTTCATCAGTCATGCTCAATATCTTCACAACACAATGTCTGAGAAACAACCAGCACCAACGGCACATCCCTCCTTTGCCAACAACAGCGTACAAAACACGTGTGTGGACACACTT
Source organism: Micropterus dolomieu (assembly GCF_021292245.1). Taxonomy (NCBI): domain Eukaryota; kingdom Metazoa; phylum Chordata; class Actinopteri; order Centrarchiformes; family Centrarchidae; genus Micropterus; species Micropterus dolomieu. Next base: position 5,492,305 of record NC_060150.1, read on the forward strand.
CAGGGTCATTATGTTTGATGCCATGGCGCTTATATCGACGAGTGGTATGATGACAAACAGTGGGGAATAACCTTTGGGGGGGTACATTGATTTTATGGCCAGCAACTTACTTGTTTTGGTTAATATTTACCACGCTTTTTAGAGAAAATGCACCACAAGGAAACTGGTGAACATAGTGAAGCTTTTAGCTACTAAAGAGCCAGATATTTCCTTCAGGACTTAGTGGAGACCAAACCAGAGCTAAAAGGTGAATGAATGTTGGACTTCATTCATCAGGTATACACAAACATGACTCCTAATGAATGCTAATGTTGCTCCGTGTCTGCTAGAAGTGTAAGTGTTTGCTAACAAGTTCACTATCTTTATAGGTTAGTCAGATGAAGTTAAACTGACTTAAACACAACATTGTTTTTGACTTTGTGACCAGAATCAGACAGGGGTGTTTGTCATGGTATATTCCATTTAACTTGGAAGTCAGAGGTCGGAGCTGGGAGTAACGTCACACCCAAGTTGACAGCTTTTCCAGTACAACAACAGAGAAAGATTGACGCCTCCAGCCATTGTTAGCAATACCATCTGATAACACATTACGCAGCATTTTGCACATACAAACACCTGTGTGTGTGACTGAATTATGAGACACAAACAAGACAGAAGTGTTATAAACAGTATATTAATACGGCTTTCAGTACGGTTCATTCTGGGAGCAGCCATCTTGGATTTTGAGGTTGGGGTTGGTGAGGTTCTCCCGACTTTCCGAGTCAAAATTTCCGACTTAAGGGGACGTTGCAGTTGAAATTTCCGACTTCCCATGTCAAATGGAAGGCACCATCACATTTCAGATGTCTTCAAGTTTTTATCAAAGATACATTTCTCCTCTCAACATCTCAGATCCTTTGGAGAAAAGTCCAAGAAATGAATATACATATGTGTTGCAGAACTTTTATTCATTTCCTCTTCCAATAATCATCTCACGTCCCATCAGATTTGAGTACTTTTACTTTTGAAGAATGGAGAGAATCCCTCTGGAGAATACCTCTGAACCTTTACTTTACTAGTTACCTAATTTGAATGCAAGACCTTTACTTGTATTGGCGTATTTTTAGATTGCTGTTTTGGAGGATCTTCTACTTCTGCTTCCACTGAAGACGTTAAAAAAGTTAAAGATTAGGTAGGTTTTAGGCAGGCTGTTATGTTTTCCTGATGGCTCTGATTGCAAAAGTGTGATCACATTATGCTGTAAATCCATGTTTTCTAATCTATAATCTACAGTAATCTTGCACAGCTGTATTTGGTTTATATCTTTAATTAACCAGCTTGTTTAGCAGATGTTGCATATTTTTAGATCACAATTGTCACCCATGTTATTATGCATCTGTTAGCCACGCAAGGCTGAGGAACACGTTGAGTAAATAAATAATGATAGATAATAGGAATGAAGTGAAATGGCTTGAAAGAGCTCACAAGATTTGAGTGTAAGCAGACAACTGAGCCAGCCGTAGAGAAGAGTTTTGATTCATGCATGTCATCTGTTCTGACAGAATATTGCTTATGCAACTGTGGGCTGTTAGCCAGGCAGAGGACAAGGCTGAGCACAAAGTGTCTGCCAGTGGCCTCACTGTGGATACTTCACTTACTTAAATCTTAGTTTTTTATCTTAATATTGTGAGGATGCAGGGATGTTTCTCAGTGCAGAGTTAACCATTGTACTCCTTAGTAGTCAAGGTTACTTGTTAGATTAATGGAATTTAAGGAAACGTTTTCTCTCAAGAGCAGTAGATAAATCAAATGTACAATGTGTTCACAGATACATATAAAGCAACTTCAGGTGCCTTTTGTGATACATAGTTTAATGAATTAGGATTGTCAAAGCAAAAATGGGGTAAAGCAGGTGTTACCGTGATGCTCCCAAGTGTCATAGATAGATGAGCTCAGAACTTTGAATAAACACACAAACACAGTACTGCAAACTCAGTGCTAATCTTTTAATCTTCAATTTATACAAGATTTTTTTTCTCATGTCCCTCGCTTAGCCACGTACATCTACTGAAAATATCAAATTTTATGGCATACAAAGCTGCTTATTGTCAAGTCAGGAAGTATGTTTACATGTTCTTTGAGGGAACCTTTAGCAATTTCTTAATGAAAATTATTTTTATACTAGTTTTTATGCTAGATTAAGTAAGGTAGTTCGTGGACATACTTTAAATCTCTCTGATGATTTGCTCCAGAAAAAGAATTGGTGCAGACAGTTTCAGTGCATTAGCCTTTGATTTATAATCTTGATCTTGAATCCAATCTGGGGAACTCTGTCTTGACAACTTGGACTCTTTCTTGACTAACCTCTTGTAACGAGTTTGAATTGAACTTTGGGCACTACTTTGGGATTCCTCAAAACATTTCTGCTGCTCTAAACCTATTGAAAAAAAGTTTTTGATGTATTTGTTTAATTTTGCACCAGTATGAGAAGTGTTGGGCATTGACCTGTAGTCTTAAACCCCTGTCAACCACTTCTTTTCTTGAACTCAAGTGGACCTGGTCCTGGATATAACTTGGACATTTGCTAGACTTCGCAACCCTGACATAACAGCAGGCTCTCTGCCAGGCTGTCCAGTTAGGGCTGGTTGATTGGCTGGGTTGAAGAAGATCAGTGAGAACAGACGGAGGAAGTCTGCTGGAGTTGCCCAAGCTTGTTCTTTTGAACGTGCTGTTCTTGGATCAGTGTGAAATGTCTGTTTGATTTGGTGATCCAACTGTGCAAAACTGGCAGGCAGGCGGGCAGGCAGGAAGCCTCCCCACCGCAGCTAGGAGCCTAGACCGGCTGTGCTCCTTTCCATGGTTAATTATAGCGGTGCCAGTGGAGAGGAGGATGGAGGTAGGTAAAGGGAGAGGGTACAGAGCTGGATGGAGAACGTGAGAGACAGATGGCAAGATGAAGAGAGAGAGGCATGTTGACAATTAGATTGTGCAGTGTTAAGTGTGATGGGGCTGTCAAATATTCTCCTGTGAATATTACAAGCGATGTCTTTGCTGTTGAAAACTTTTGTGAACGATCAGATGACATTAAACCACAAAGACAGCGTTATTGTAATTTGACAGTCATCTCCGGCAGTGCAGCAGAAATAGTCGCTTGTTCCTCCGTATCTGTTTCTAGCACACCATGCCTCGATCGTAGTTTCGCTGACAATGCACAGCAGCCAGAGAGCAGCTTCTTTGCACCCAGGTAGGTTGTGCCGATACACGCACGTACGCACACACACACACAGAGACGCTAGCACTTAAAGATCCACATACCGTATACAGTAAGGCTAGAACGCCAACCCTGCTCACTGCTTCTTCTGCTTGAGGTGTGTAGTGACCACAGCACATGTAGCAGTGAGATGTACCAGGGCTGTGTGAAACCCCTTGTACAGGATGCCGTTGTTGGACTCCCTGCGACCTAAGGCTTCTCTTAGGTAACCGAGCTACAGAGCTCGGAGGCTCAGCAGAGCAGAACTGTGCACGGCACAGCATCGGTGATGTCAGAGCGCTAATCTCTGGGGGGATTGGCGGATGGATGCTTGTCAGAAACATTTGATGCTACCCTGGATGAAAGCCGTTGGAGGCAGAGGGAAGGACAGAGGCAGAGACAGAGCTGTGCTGAGCAGGGCTGAGTTGTGTTCGTGGGGCTTTTGGAGTGAGGCTGCTGCCGTATTCCAGTATGGGAAGAGCGGCAGAGCAGAGCGACTGAGGAGAGGAGAGGTTTTGACTAATAGCCCAACAAGGAATCTGACTCAATCTATTCTTTCTGAATCTCATATACTATCACAAAAACACACTCTGAGTCCAGAGTGGGGCTCAGGCCCTGAGCCTTAGCCTCTCATCTTACCATTGCCGCAAGCACAAGGGGAGTTAGCGGGCATCCTGCCCCAACCTTAAAGGAGGCACACCATGCTCTCAGTGGACCACAATAGAGGATTTATTTATCAGGTAGGTTACTCTGCACTCAAAAATATTCAAGCTGCAAGAGGGTGAGCATTTCTTTAACTTTGCTTTAATTCAAATTGGACCACTTGTGTCTTGTGTCAATTTTGGCAACATACAAAAATGTACATTTGTTAACTAGTCAAGTTTTGGACAGATTTGGATGCACTATTGTGACATTGAGGTCAAACAGTATCTACAGTAGATACTATAATATCTAATATGAATATTATAATTCTAACAATATTAGCAGGAAAAAGATTGCATGTGATCTTACCGCTGAGAGGACCAGTTCTACTGATGTGCGCGCAAAAGGTCCCTTGGAGGTTGGCTGACAGATGGGGCTGTCATTCTAGGGCAGAGAGGAGCTTATGCCCGCTGTACTGGTGATCTCTGAGGGAGAAACAGGCTAACAAAAGCCAGGAACATTGGATTTGTTTGTGTGTTTGTTTGTGCACTTTTTCGTGTATATTTTTCTGGTCTTTTAGGACATGCAGAAAGTTTTCCTACCTGCTAGCTTTTAAAAACCTCAACCTCCCTTGCTGCAGTGTTCACACTTATCTCCCTATGTCCGACAAGGTTAGAGAGAAGTGATGATGCAGAGGTGTTCCTTAGCATATTCTTCCCTGTGATGCTACCGACGCTGAGCCTGCTGCCATTGCCACAGTAACCGTGGCCATCTGTAGGGATGAAAACCATGACAACAGACGCTGCCAGCCAATCACAGAGCTTGTACAGCTGCTGATAATCCATGTCCCCTCTTAGCTAGCTACAAGCTATAGAATCACTCTGGCTCTTAGCACACGTAGAAAGTCCACTTAAGCAGATTGAAAGTAAATAGACAGATTGACATTAAGACCCAGTCTTACTGAGTACATGCAACACCACCTGTTATTTGGGTATTTTCTGGGCTTACTGTGGAACCTGGATGCAACTTACTACATATGATATGATTTTTACAGTACACCTCCTGGCCTAGATCTCAAGGTATGTTCACGGAAATTATCATCACCCCAGCTGTTGTGAAAGCCTCAAGAGAGACCCCTAAAGAAGGTAGAAATGAGGTCACATTTCTGCTTCTCTGAGAGTGATGTGATAATGTGCACAGATTCCTGGAAAGGAGCTTGTGAGAATCAATAGGTCTGTGATTTATACTGGCCATGAAATTGGAATATAAGCTCTCAGACAAATCTGCTGTTGACACTTGAAGACATCCTCCCTGTTGTTTTAGAACTAGTCATGTATGAAAGATAACATTGCTGGATAGTTAATATGCTTAGCTAGTGTTGCATTTACGGACATTATTTTTTCCCATTATGTCTTGTGTTTTCATTCCCATGAGCTGGGAGAAATGTGAAAGGTTTCATGTGAAATTAAATTATGAAATTTGCTTTCATTTTTGTTTTGCAGACTAGTCTTTATTACAAATGCAACGTCTCTGTGTCTCTACTGAAAGCATTAGTTTGAAAGCAGTTTTCATCCTCGCATCAATTGGCCAGACTCTTGTACAATAATTGTGTGGTATTTGAGAGCTAAATGGGAAGCAGTAATCTTTCTTTATCGTCTTTGAGGAACTACATTCTTTAGTTTCCGTGTATCCTTTATTGGAATATGAAAAAATGATCACAAAATATGTCTTCAACGTTAAGTACTACTCCATAAATACAAACACAGAAAGTAGTCCCATTCCTCCTAATTTCTTACATACTGTAGTTTCATAGGATGCTGTAGATGACAACACACCTATATTCACTTGAGTCATGTTTTTGTTTGTGAAATGGAATTAACTTGAATCTCTATAATATCTATCATCAGCATTTGTTCAGACTAATGCCACAGTAGAATCAGTTTGAGTATTCTGGCAATTTAGTTTAGCTGTTAAAGTTGGGGGCTTACAAGAGACAGATTTAAAAAGAGAGTGGTCAAAATCAAAGTAGCAGAGGCTGAGATATCTTGACTTTCATTCCCCAGTATGGGTCAAACTAAAAAAAGACTGGATCCTACAATTCCCATAATACAGCTGGATAGTGTCTTTCATAGAGTTGCCAAGTGTGAGGGGCCCCTGGTTCTGGTAGTGTTTAAATAATGTCACAATCATGCAGAATTATGTTATGACCACCAGTTTCAACTTTGTATCTGAGAAATCATGTTTTGTCCACCAGTTTGGCGTGGTGGACGATTTATGATACAATAATACCAATGAGTCTTGCAACTGTTGGTGTGGAGAAAAAGCCAGTAAGAGGTTCAAATCAGAGGGCTAGCGAAAATCAAAACGATCTGTCGCTGCACCATAGTTGTTGAATTTGCCCAAATGTTACCCAGAAAATTAAAGTGAACTGATTTAAAGAGCAACTTAACACCCCCTTTAAACTTGAACACGCCCCCGTAACAAACCAAAGAACTGTATGAACCATGAACCCACACACCTACGAATTTGAAAGCTGTGACAGTGATCCCAGTCCCCTGTCTCCGTCTTCACCGAAGACTTCTGTGGGTCAGAGCAATTTAAAATGCTAGCTTAACATTAGCTTGTGAGGCTTCAGTAGAGGTACGAGAGGTGAAGAATGACAGAATAGGGGATATGAACGGGATCTAAATTTTCCCCAAACACTAACACTTATAAACACTGTGAACTGCTAGCTTAAAAGTAGTGGAAGTATAGTATTTCTGCTGCTACTCCAAGTAGCAAGCTACTCAATACTCCTACTCAATACTGTCCACACTGTTGACAGTATTTATATGTTAGGGGGTGGGGGGTGGGTGTAGGGGTTGAGTAGTTACACTTTAAACTGTAATACCGTTTTCTCAACACTATAATCTTTAGCTTCTGCCCACCATTAGCGGGGCACGTGACGTAATTTAAAGCTCTGCGATTGGATGTTCCGCCTCACGTTTGTAAGTGCAAAGGCTTCATCAAAATGCCTTTGATGGTTGTTAAAAGTACCCTGTAACAATTTCTGCATTCATGCAAACAACATTAGTCAACAAAGTCAGTGCCCCATTAATTGTCACTACAGTAGCTCCAGGCTGTACGCTGCTATGACAAGCCGAATTACAGTCTTACATCTGCTGTCCGGTTTGCAGCTGTGGCAGGGTGGTCTACATGTCAACAAATGCTGACTGGCCGTTGTGAGAGTTTCAACTGAGTGGCATTCACCTCGAACTGCACCATCACAAAGAGGTCAGAGTTGGGAGGAAACTGGAGCACACTGTAGAGGAGATTTAGAGATGTGTGTAAGATGTGATGAAGTGAGTCTTGTGTTTTTGGAGCAAGATGTTCAGAAAGCATCCTCTGAGTTCAAGCAGACACTGTATCTGTTGAAAATACCCCACAAGATGTTGTGGACAGGATTATGCAAAGGGTAAACAGCAGAAGTGTTTGTCATCAATGTCAGTTCAAAAACGATGCTATGAATATTCAGTTTTTCTCGCTGCAGTCACTAGGATTATTATTCAGCGAGTGTATGTGCAGGTAAAAGGACAGATTGTTCTATTTGGATATGATATATTATATATATCCTATCCCACGATAGCTGGTTCTTTTTCTGTTTACCAGTGGTCACCAGATGTGTTTACAAAAGCTAGGGTGGTGGCTGCCTGGTGATCCCGAGGACACACTGGCTTTGTTGGCCCTTTTGGGTCAATCACTCGATTCTCTGCAGGCACTGTTTAACAATGTCAGACATGAAACTCATTAGGAAGAGTGGTTGGGACACGGACTGCACGTGTAGCAGCCTGAGGTGTGGAATCAGGTGTTGAGAGGTGGTGGATGAATTGGTTTAGAAATGCCTTCGGTGTTTCCCCGTGGATTGAATTTATCTGGGTGGGCCTGTCTGCAAATGCACTTCCAAGAGCAGATTGATTAAAAGGTCTGCAAGAATGGTGCTTTTAAGTGCAGTTGGTAGTTAGTGTGCTAATTCAGTGGCTTTTGCAGCCCCCCCACATACATGCAGCTTGGTTACAAGCACCACAAATAATATATCAACCTGTGGGAAACCTGAGCATGCTTAGACTTGTAACTCTAGATCCAGTACTTCCAGGGAACACCGGTGGTAATCCTGTGAAGGATTTTGGTATTCGTGCTATTGTAGAGATTTTTTTTGTCACTTGATATGTTGTGGCTGCCAAGGGGAAAAAAGTAGACTTTTATTGTTAGGTCAAGGTATTCTCAGGAAAAGTGTTTGAAAGATAAACTGCCTTTATTCAGGCTATAGAACTGGGCATGAACTTTATGCAGAAGAATTACTTTTGCATATTAAAAGACCACAAATTCCTTACCAACAATGCAACAATACAACTTGCAACAATGCTCATTACCCACAATGCAACTTGACAACCGAAATTTCACACAGATTAGGGTGTGTTATACTGGCAGCAGCTAATGTGATTAATGTGGGTTACAGGTCTGATGAACTCACTTCTTTCAAACGCTATTTCCCCACATTGTGTTCATTTTTAAACTTGTAGTCTTCAGCCCCAGCCGATGCTGACTCAAGTGACATCGCTTGAGGACATTTATTGGACTTATCACATTTGCAGTAGTATTCCCTAACAGCTAGAAACAGACTTGGTGTAAAATCGGTTGACATTTCCCTTGAAGTAGCAGGTAATATTATGCATTTTGGGAAAGAGTACGTTAAATAGGAAGTTTAAAGGCCCTGAAAACGCTTTTCTCAATCAGCTTCTTATTATTAGAGCTGTGGTCCTACATGATCACACAATTTTCTGCTAAAGTTTGAACAGATTTAGTTATTTGGTTATAGAATATTCATAAATTTGCTCACTAATGTCAGTTACACGTCGTGTATGTAGTTTGCTAACATTAGCTACTAAAAGCTGCTGGTCGTACTAGACCAATTAAGGGTGTAGCAGCAAAACCCTTGAGTAGTGCACGTTTTTATTGTTTATGAATATAACTTTTCATTTGTAAGAGGGAGATTGTGTTCTTTCTTATTTCAAAAGTTATCTTGTAGTGCTTTAAGACATGTTTTACTAACACAAAATCCACATGAGTTTCTTCCCTGTGTTTCTTCTTACATTACAAAAAACAAATTACCGACTGTAAATTCTTGAGCCAGAAAATCTAAGCTAGTGCAGGATATTGACTTTGAATCTCTACTGCATACATCTGAAGAGTGCACACTGAATCAAAATCAGCTTTTTTCATGAAGGTCATGATGCTCTACTTTCCATCACTGCACAAATGCTGTGCACACATACATGAACACACACATGCAGTCTTAACATTGTGTGACATTAGAACATCCTCTGGTCCACGGTTCGTTCGTAGGCCTGAAGCCGTTTGCTCTTCTTCCCCTGTGCTCATTCATCCACGCCACTCCTCCCCATCACACCACTGCCTGCTAAATGGACTGTATGCATTAGCGGTCCTATGCATGATCCTGTATGTGCAGTATATGTGGAGCCAGCACTGTATATCTGTGCATGCTATTTTCTCCACATTTAATAAATGGGTGTGTAGGACTATGTACACACAGAAGCAAATCAATAACCTGCAAAGGAAAGAAGCTTATGGTGAAAAAATCTAGACACTATACATTCATGTTATGTTGGCACGTCTCTGTTCATCATGCTGGTCACATGTCTACCCCTCCTCCACCTCTCCCATCCCGACTCCCCTGGAGTCGTGGTCACGTGCTCTGAAGGCCCTGAAGCCTTCACGACCGACCAGCGGACCAACCGAGAAACGGCTTATTTAATTCTCTCCACCACGCTGGGCCCTCCATCACTGATCCCATGGTCAGTGACAAGGTTTTATCCTGCCATAAAGGCTGGCAGATTAATCTCAACCCAGATTGGTGAGCAGGGATGCGACTCTCTGGGTGATTCTGGCTCATCTGTCATACTGAGCAGTGTAAAGCTTTGTTTGGGACAGAGAAGAGAGGGGCATAGCATTAGGTTTAGATGTACAGGACAGTCAATATTTCAGATAAACTGGTGTTGTTAGGGAAAGAGTAAAGGATACAGAAATAAATCCATGAATGCTTTCAAATTCACTCTTTTCCTTTTGTTTCAGGAAAACAGCCAAAATTGTAATTGCACAAACTCCTGACCTCCTAATAAAATCATACAGATCCAGGGAGAGGGGCAAATAAGCAAAGGAAAATGCTCCAAAGTTCATCAGTGAGCAGCAGAAATAGCCTGTAAATATATATGAGAAAAATATATTCTTGCAGACTTTTTATTATCAGAAAATGCATAGATTGGGGTAGAAACGGGCATCAGATAGGGTACAGTAGGACCTAATACTGTGTTGAGATCAAGATCTCTTTTGTAAGAGAGAGCTAAAAACAACAAACACAATGCATAAACGCAACATCAATTAGACAACAATTTAAACAAATATTATTAAGATATCAGTCTGTAGAACATTAAATACCCTCAGGGCAATGAGTCTCCCTAACTTGAGTTTGTACTGCAGGCTATTCCAGTAGTAAGGTGTTACTGGAAAGTAGTTTTTCCCATATCACAGCTGGTATGAGGAACTTTTAAAGCTAACCAGTTCTGTAATCTGGTTGTCACTCTTGTTCACTTTGATTTCCACTAAGGATGTTGAATATATCAGCAACTCATATCCTAAGGCCTTATAAATGAAAGCAAAGGTATGATGATGCCTTCCGGGTGTGACCTTTTCATATAACTCACAGTGGTGAGTGCAATAGCTGTCTTGAGTAATAGATCGAATGGCACTACGGTAAATCCAGCATGCAGTGGTGTAATGGCAGCAGCATGAGTCATACTTTCTCTTCATAAGCATGTGTAGACAGTATAATGGACTGTTTCATGCTTTTCTTTTTTAGAGAGAGAAACCTCAACTCTGGTACCAGAAGTCAATTTGAATTTAAAATTTTAGAGAATGTTGTTCAATTGTCAAAAAAACATCTATTTCTAAAGCTGTATTGTATTTACTGTATGAGATTTTCATTAAACGTATGGGTCAGAGTAGGAACAGCTAAGGTCTGTGATCTTGTTAAATGCATACATTTAGTCTTTTTGGGGTTTATTTTGAGGTTTAGATCAAGCTTTGCTTTTAAAAAAGAAGTCTAGAGGTCATCAAAGGCAGACCTGGTTTAAGAAAATGAGATGTTACGTGTGTTTATGTGCATATTAGTGTCCTGGTTATGAGCTTTATCCTGGTTTTCATCCTACCCCGGAATATGCCTTTTACATGTAATATGAAAAACTAACTTAATATTCCTGTATACGTGATTATAAAAGTATCCATGTTTCTGATCAGCTGTGTGCAGACATGTTTGATCCCTCAATACTCTAATTACGGTCGTTAGTGTTTGCTCAGTTATATGTACATATGTCTCTTTTTCATCAGTACACCACTACAGTTAAAGATGAGCACAGTGTGGTTTCTGGCTACCTGGACTTCTCCAGTCAGTCACTGGTAATGAAAAATGAGTGACAAAATATTATATAATCAAATAATAACTACAAAAAAATTGGCAAACTTTCCATTTATTTGAGCATGTTGATGATCTGATCAGTTACTGCTTAACTTGAGTTGATGATTTACCTGCGAGCATGGCAGAGAGTGATCAGAAACTTGATTTCTGGTTTCTGAAACCAGGATATGGTGTTTACATGCTCAAATACATAACTGGCATACGTTCAAGATGAAGGTATCAAACTATAATGTATTTTTTTTATTGTGTGGCCATTCAACTTAACTCTAAATACCACACGAACAACTTAGCAGTAAATAATTTAATCATTGCACCACATTCGTTAAGTTTTTTACTATTTACAGTGAATTACAGCTGCCCTATTGCTTTTACCGAGGTGCAGTGACCACTGCAGTGCCAATGGAGGGGAGGAGCAGGAAGGATATAGAGGACTTGAGAGATGGCTATCACATTACTTGTTAGACATGTATTGGATAGACAGAGGAGGTTACACTCAACTAGTCTGATTCACTCTAATGCAGCAGTGGTTTTAAAATCCTCATCCTGTTGCCATCAGGTGGTACTGGAGCTTTGAACTGCATGCTATGAATGCTGTATTTAGATGTTTGTAGTTCTCAGGGGTTTTTGGACAGGGAGACACAGTGTGTTACTGAGACTGAGGGAGTTTCCCAGGGGACCTGCAACCAACCGGTAGTGCCAACCCCCTGCTCCTCTCCCAGGCTTGTCACAAACACTCACATCTTTGCTGCCGTCACTAGCACGAGGGGGGAAAAAGATAAGATTAGTTGATAGGCCAGTTCTTTATTTAGTTCGGCCACCCTGGCACTGGTGTATTACCTCTCCTGGGTTCTGATTGTGTCTTTGATTCCTCTCCCAGGAGATAGTGTGGAGTGGTCAATCTATGTGGAGGGTTGGTTCGGCGTGAATTGGAATCCAGAGGCATGGACAACGACAACATTATCACACTGAGAAAATGTCTTTCAGATTACCATGAACCATCTGTCAGAGGAAATCTAGGGAAGTCTGTCTACAGGGACTTGATAATGAATCCTCACTGGGCCTGTGTATGTGTGCTTGCATGTCTATGAGAGAGTGAGTACTTCCTCTATTCTCAGCATCTGTCCACGCAGACTTCTTTGATGCTTCGGCTTGTGTCTCACATGCTTGCCCATGTGTGTGGGCGTGTGTCTTTGTGTGTGAGAGACTGGTGTACCACCACTTCTCTTGCTTAATCTCTCAGGATCAGAGATTGATGACCAGCATCAGCCACCTCTAGCTTGTGACAATATGGTAACACATACGCCGTGTTGTTATTTTCAGTATATAGTGTAGCCCGCAGATTTTCAAGAGCAAGACCTATACGCTTGTTTACATTACATTTTCAGAGGTATTTGTTGTAGCAAAGAAGTTACAGATGTTATTGACTGAAAAGCTGCTGATTCAAATCCTGCTGACTGGTTAAGAAAAGCTGTGTGTTGGTAAATTATTTTGATTTTATCACTGATATTTTGTCAACGCATGTTCTTTTTCAAGGCAAGTTTAAGACAAGGGTCAGATACAGCCTTAAATAGCGGTAACAACTCAGCGGTAGAAAACTAATACATCCACATCCCTCAGTGCTCATTCCAGTTTATTTGCTTAAACCTAACCAAATTGCGACATTTCACAACATTAACCATGTGCTGTTTTGCTATGTTAACCACTAGTTTTATTTTGAAAGTCTCAAAGGAGACTTCGATGTTTATTCTGGCTGACTTGACCACGGTGTCCTACATGTGCAAAAAATGCCTAATTCCTCTATAGCTGAGTCATCCTTTTCACCTTTACACTACCACACCAAAACAGTCTCTCTAATGTCTTCATACTGTGTTTCGCAGTTGTTCAGCCATGGCCCTTAACCCTATATTTTTTGTTAAATTAATACAGGCTCATTTGTTCATTTCTCTATAGCCCTTACTTTACTCTGCTTTCTTTAAATTGAACTATTTGGACATTTGAATAATTTTGGTACAAGCTCTAAAGAGTTATAGTTTTCATATATTGTTGTCAAAATGTATGGATGCTAATGTGGGTTTATGTGTGTTGGACCTTTCTTTCTAATGCTGAATCATTATTTATGAATAACTCAGGTGTGACTTTAACTAATTTCTTTAATGTCACCAATTGTGAGTTGCCACCAGGTGGTATTTAAGACTGTATTTGATATATAAACTCTCCACCAAAAAGACAAAGTGTGGTTGGAACGTCGATGTAATCATGAAATAGTTTGAGCTTAGTGTGTGGTCATCTTGTCTTCAATATAGTCACTGACATTTGTGCTCACTGTACAACATAAGCTCCTTTGATGCAATGCTTTTGTCTTTCAATCAAGTGCAGTGAAGGGCTTCCTAGTGAGATTATACAGGTAAACCATGCACTATCAAAAAATGAATGGGCTTTTAATGTGCTCCACCTGCTGTGAGTGATTAATATGTGTGTGTGACATGATCACAGTGGTGCCTAGGGCCGTCTTTCACCAGTATTAGGATGGATGTAGTTTGGTTAGGACAGATATCTCTCTATCATGAGCTTACTTAAGAGTGATTTTCAAGTGTTGATCTTTTCTCTTTGTCATCCCCTACAGGTTCTCATGTCTAATTGGGAAATAACTAAAACAAATTGCAAACAGCTTGATCGCAGCCGCGAATGACATATTATAATGATGTAACTCATTTAGCTTTTCCAGCTACACCTCTGCATGTTCTTGTGCAAGTATGGGGGAAATTATAAAAGGGAATTCTTGCTTTAATATGGAAAACATTTAAATCTCAGCCTAAAGAATACGCAAATCTTATAAAACATTGGTTCATTCACAATGTGGTTTCATACCTTTATCCTTATCATGTTGTTTTATTGTGTTTTTTTACTTCCACAACATTTGTGAATGAAGCCACAAATCAAACTAATATAATGTTAAAATGTTTATTTGTTGGTTTTTAGTAGTTGGTTGGCCTACAGGTGGCATGAGGCGGTCAGAATCAGAACATAATTTAAGTAAAAGTATCATAAAAGTATACCTAATACAGCACTCATTATGCAAAATGACCCATTTTAGAATAATATATAGTATAATAATGATGCATTATGAGTAAGCATAGCTGATGTTGCAACTACATTATATACTGCCAGGTACCTTAATCTATAATTATACATCATAGTTTAGATTTTATTTTTAATAAGTAATCTGAATCTGCAACGTGTTGAGTAACTATAGCTGTTAAATGAGTGGAGTAAATATTAACCTCTGAAATTTAGGATACAATTGAAAGACTAGTAAGTAAGTAAGGAGTAAAGTAGAACTATCTCAAAATTGTCAAGTACAGTACTTGAGTAAATGTACTCGGTTATATTCCACCATTGCTGAACTGTCCAAAGAACTACAAGCCAACTCAGACAATGTGAAAAATAATTGCTCTTACAGTAATGACCTAATGCAGGACAGGCACACAGTTAGGAGACCCGCAGCTAATTCACTGAGGACGTCTAGAGGACAGGGGGACACATGATCTAAATGATAAACACTGGACCAGAGACTGGACAACAAACACACTCATACTGAGAGACTGGAGGGAGACAGAGTCAGGAGAGGAGGGAGAAAGTGATGGAGGAGGCAGAGATAAACGTTTTGTTCTGGTGTTCATGGCCTGGAGATATGTAGATATATAGTTCAGCTCCCTGGGTGGTGAGGTTTTGAATGGCACAGGAAGCCATCTCTCTATTCTGATATGGTCAATAACACTGTCCACTGGCTTAAATGATAATGACTGGATACATGCAGCCTCATGCAATCACTAAACCCTCCAGCCTGGGTTGGGTTTTCAGTGACACATAATTTGAGTTAACACATGTTGATTGGACAGTCGTCGGTCCACTCACAGAACTGACATGGCTCAAGGGCGTCTGCTCCAAACGATCCAAAGAGCTAAAATAACTCTGCGGGCATGAGGTGTTGATTTTTAACAGTATCAGAGCTGAGAATCTAGCTGTGTAGTGCGGTATTTCTGTGTGAACGTTTTAATTTACCAGGGTCTGTCCCAGGATCAGATGATGCGGAAGTTTCCATCCTGGCGACAATAACAATTGAAACAAACACCATGAATAACAAGCTAGCGTTTTCATTAAATATTAACAAGCAGAGTAAGCATTCAAACACCAGCCCCTCTTTCATTTTCTCAAGGTCAGAGCTATTTATAGCATGGCATAACCAGAAAAGCACTATGTGGCAACCATTAGCACCAGCCTTTGTTCTCTCCACTCTACACACATCCAGCGTCTGCAGTCGCTCTAGTTCCCGAGAAATTCATGTTGCCAGGAGTGTGGGTGGCGGCACATTCACACGTGTTAAGGTGTACGCACAGTGATTACACATTCTTGTTAAAATCATGACTCAAAAAAATGTGGTGTCTCGCACTCAGCAGATGAAGTATTTTTTTATTTTTTAAATTTTGATTGGCTGCCTTTTTGTTGCCTTGGTGACAGTCGGTGGAACTTAGCCTTACAATGCTCAGATTTTCTGTGTGTGTGTGTGTGTGTGTATTTATTTCAGGACACAACCTCCCACTCGGTAGGGTGGGTGTGCTTTCAATGTGCTCTTACATAACACCTTGTAGCATTTAAGTGAAATATGGATTTTTCTTCAGCGAGGAGAGAACATGTATCATTAAGTCCGTCAAGCAATTTGTACTTACGTTCAATAATAACACTGATTAAATTGGTGCCTTAGGTGGCTCTTGTGTCAACTCTCCATACATGTTAACTTGTGTGTTAAAATTTTTGTGCTGCACTCAAAATATTCATCCACTGTGTCTGTGTGTGCCTCTTCTAGAGAACTGATGAGGAGGCAGTGGTGGACCGCGGGGGCACACGCTCCATGCTCAACACTAACTTTGAGAAGGAGGAGCTAGAAGGTAACACCCATAAGTGAAAATAAACATTTACATTACACAATTAAGAGTGGCATTACAGCTGCGCTCCATACTTTTTAGTAGAGAAATAGACACTCAAGTGATTTAGTTTTGCACGTCCTTAAAGTTAGGGCAAGTGACAGCTCCAAATACACTGGATCCTACATTAGACTTTAATGCCAGGTAAATGCCCATTTCTTTTCAAACTCCACACACAGGGTTTGTAACACAGTGTTTTCTATAATACATGTTAGACTCCAGGCTGAAGCTGATATGGCCCTGATGACTAGGGATATTTTGCCAGACAGAGTTACATTATGCAACAGGCTGACCCACCATTTACAAGAAAACTCTTGTTGGTATTGTTGCATCGTGGCCCCATTTTGTTGTTTAGAGGTGTAAGTTTAACTGACAAGATGTGAGGTGATATATTCCCAGCCAAGCAATAGCAGAGTTTCATAGCATAAAAACATATCTAATACAGCAGAATTACTAACAGCGGATCTTACTCGTCTGTCCACCTGTCTAAAACAAATGGATATATTTTTTGATGTGAATCCTGCAGCATCAAAGAGCGAGAGCTATATTCTGTGCACGTGTTTGCGTCAGCATTTCATTGTAAAAGAGACAGAGATGACACTTTCTGCACCAACAGCATGCAGAATTGACAATGAGCCTGTTCCAAAAACGTGGAAAAAAAAAAGTCCACTGAGCTTTTAACTTGGCTGAGTAAAACCGGAATTCCTCTCAAATCGAGAACATGAACTAATATTAAAAGACCTTTTCCAAGGTTTACTTATCCACTTGGATTTAAATGCATTTAAAATTATGCATATTATGGATTATGGAAATGAAATTGCACATTATGGTAATGCAAAGAAAAATAATTACATATATTAATAACACTTTCTCTCTCCCGATTAAAGACTTATGTGGTAATGTCCATATACTCTTCTATTTATTAATTTAGCTGACGCTTTTATCCAAAGCAACTTACAATTGCTATATACATTGAGGTCATACAGGTTAAGTGTCTTGCTCAGGGACACAGTGGATATGAACCTGGGTCTCCCACATCAAAGGCATGTATCTTATCCACTACTCTATCACCACCCACTATATTCACCACCACCACCATGATCTACGTGGCTGTTCAAGTACACAGTTATATTCAAAAAAGAATCCAGCTGAAAAGAAAGAGATTGTTATCTTTTGATGTAGGACAAAAATACATTTTCCTTATATAGGAATCAGTGGGTTTGAAATAGTACACCGCTGATTTAGCATTGTACTCCTATAACAGTGTCGGACTAACAGTGGACAGTTTAAAAAAAGCATCAAATCGATGCAGCAGAGCCAGAGATTTGGCTTTATTATTCCACACATTCTTCTTCCCTGTTAAAACCTGGCGCCTACAATAGCCTCTGTGCAGTTCAGTTGCAGATTCAGATGTGTCATGCTAGTAGTGGCTAATGTTGCCTCAAGCTGCAAACCCCAAGCAGAGGTGAGGCCTGGTGAGCTCACTCCACACCCACAGATATTATCTCATCTTCAAACTTCTTGTCTTCAGCCCCGACCGATGCTGACTCAAGTGACATTGGTTTTAGCAATTTATCAGACTTCACTGAGCTCCCTCTGGAGACACTTTATACAACCTTTTTTTCCCACATTTGCAGTAGAACTCCCAAACATCACACTTTGATGTGTAAAATTCAACCTTGGCCGCTGAGCAATCAACTAACCAGAATAATGGTTTAGTTAATCATTGAAATTTGAATGTAATGTCTTTATTATACCAAATAAAATTCTAGAAAGTGCCAGGTTATCCAGATCACTCAGTAAATGTGAATCTTGGATCAGGCCACAGGATGTAATGCTGCCACATGACATGTTGTTTGCTTTATGCTACACTACTAAAAGTGTCTCTTATGTCTTAGATGAAATAATTACAATTTGTCCTCACTGTTGCTGCTATTATGTAAACTCTCTATCAGATGTATCATTGATGATATATATAACTTGTAACTTGGGTTTATTATGGGGAACCTTTTTTTTAACAGTGCATTTTTGTGTAAGTTAGGATGGTGGTATGGGAGAATACAAAATGTAACATAAACATATGAAGCCCTTTTTATATAATGCTTGACTAACATAAAATTCAAATGTTCAACACGTTAGTTATAACTGAATCTTAAGCAGAACTGGTTCCTCCGTCAGTATTCGCTGTATTTTTGTTGCCAAGGCAGCCAGCAGAGATGTCACTCTTTGATTCTGACACTCCATTCTCTCACTTCATCTCAAGGACCCAGACTAGCTCTCTGTCTGGCACTGTGGTAACGCTGGCACTGCGTCAGCACCACGCAGGAGAAAGAGATCCTCTGAAGTTATCTCGCTCTGAACCCTGCAGCCCCTTTCAGCCCCGACACTCACCTGCTTCGTCATTCCCATACATGTGCAAATATCTGGGATTTAAATTCCTAACACTAGATTGGTTTAGTACTAGATGTTACCGTTGAAATTATGTTAGATGGTTAAAAAAAGAGAAGAAGAAACAGGTGTGGGATTTAATGGATTAGTCTAGTGATAGTGTATTATATTATATAATATACAATGTTTAATATTATAATATAACAAAGTCTATGGCACAGAATGATGCAGCAATATAAAACATGCAGTCTTTGCAGATAATTTCACTCAGCTGTTGGAACAAGCAGTTACAGAATACATATATATGATACTGTCAGATAGTGTAGAATAAAATACTTTCTCAGCCTTTAAATTACTCTAGGAGAAATAAAAGGGAAAAATTTTGATGTTTATCAAATAGGGGCTATCCCAATTTTTGAAAGGACATGACTTATTTTTATCGACACATTTTTTATTGGCAGCAAATCCTGTGAAAAGACAGAAACTAACAATAAATTGACTCTACTAACAAGTATTGTGTGTGTATCCAAAGCCTAATAAATCATATTCCTCTGTGCCATAGAGCTCCATTGTTGTCCAGAAACTATTACAAACAGTGAAAATCAGTGAGCCTCACTGTTGCACTGGGTGACATGTTCCCATATTACCAACACACACTCTATGGATTAATCCGCAGCGGAAAATAGTCCCTAGCAAAATGCACTATTTCAAAAAATATCATCAATGACCTGCAGTTATCAAAAAATTATCAATATGGAGACTAGTAGCTTCATAGCCTGACAGCCTAATGCTGGTCAGAGTAGTTTTTACCACAGCACTTTCCAGAGATCAGTATATTGTATAATTTGTTTGGCCGCCATTGTAATACATTTTACATTACAACCCCAACAAGTAGGAGAAGTCACAGGCCAGTAACTGTCAGCTTTGAAAATCAATTTATAACAGCGACTGTGTTGCTATGTCAGAGCCACATAGCCAGTTGTGTGAAGAGAATGCACAACACCCACTCAATCAGGACTGCTGTATTCACTGGCCATGATAAGCAGTGCATACATGAATACACTCACAAAGACTCAAGGATATGAAACACCAAAAGTCAGCACATCACTGTATGAATTCAAGCCGTGACTGACTGAAAGCTATTGAGAGGAGGCGACAGAAGAAAAGAGAAAAGACATTCAGTGACATCAGCAGTAGTTCAGGCCTGGAGGAGGCGAGCTATTTTTGTTAAGTCCTCCCCTCGTGAGTCTTGACTCATGAACTTTAAAGCTCTAGTGCTCCATCCCTATGGTTTTCTCGGATACCTCATTGTTCCTGTCTGCTGGAATGTGCCTTTTATTGTGAAATTGTGCAAAGTCAGTCCCTCCTCTGCTTCTACTGCTTCATAATTTACACAGTGCTAACAGCAGTTTGCTCTGGATGAATGCATCTACAGCTGTGCAAACTGACAGTCAAACACACTCCCAAATGGTACATTTGGACATATATTTAGGTTTCTCATTACATTCGCTTAGACCTTTCTTAACCTCTAACCTGGATTCCTATTGGTAGAAGGTATTTAGTGAGTGGCTTTTTTCAGATACTGTGATGTCACTGTGCTCTTAGGTGATTCATGTTATGTCTGTGCTTTGCTTAAATCTGATTTGTGCGCTATAATGTGATTAGTCATGTCTCCAAGCAAGTGAAAACAATTTAGGTCATTCAAATGGGATATTCCCCCCCCCCCCCAGACTAAATGAAAATATACTCAGATTTATCACTGTAACTCAATAAACAGAATGAGCTAATTTATTTCTGAACCAAGTGGCTTAAATTGAGTTAGGATTTAACTTTGAAGGCAAAAGGGGTTCCCTAATGTTTCTTCAAGGGCATAGGATGTAGAAAATGTAAAATCTAGTTAATGGTAAATCAGGCTTTAATGTTAATTTACCTAAAAAAAAAAGTAACATAATTGGCTTAATTTTAATGCACCATCACAATAGTTGCCTTTCCGTGAGACATGATACTTTCTGATAAATGTTGTTATGATTTTATATAAATAATATATAAGTTCAAACTACTATTTCAAATGTCAACAATGAACCTAAACTTAATAACTTATGTTTTATTTCTATCTTTGCTACAGAGAGCTCTGTCTTTTACTGCATTATCTTTGATTGATTATTATGTCTAGTGTCTTTTAAGGAGAATTATCTGCAAAGTACAAAGAGTACAGTCTAAACCTGCTCAATATGAAAAGTGCAATGAGATATCTTCTAAAACTGCAAAAGTGAGGTGGACAAAAATACAGGATTTTGAAACTCTGGTGATTTAAAAGCAGTAAATAGAGAAAATATATATTTTTAACAGTAATCCCTTTGCAATCTTTCTTCATAGTAAAAAAAGAAGTAAAGATGAAACAGGGAACCAATTTATTATCCTATGATGGACCCCAGTTTGTAGCTCGCAAGCGTCAGCTCGCCCTGTGGCCTCTCATATGGTGCATGAGGCAGATAAAGAGAACAGGGTGTCCGATAGTCTTGTCTGTGTCCGGCCATTGAGCTGAGGGCCAGCGGGAAGGAAGCATCGGCCAGGCAACTCGACTGCAATAAAGGAAGAGAAAGTCAACTCGAATTATCTTACCCTGTAGATGCTCATGTGTGCGTGTACGCGCACAGGCACAGACAGACACATCAGAGAAAGGCCCTTGTGCTCACATTGTCCTTTCAGAATCCCAGTCTCCTGTTTTTTTCATGATTATATATCTTTATACAAGCACAGGAACAGAAGGGCCTGGAGATATCAGTTGTTTAGTTAAGTTTTGCTTTTCTGGTTCCACTATGACTATGGGTATGGCTGCTACTTCTGGTTATTGTGGCAGCTGTGGCTCAGGAGGTAGAGTGGGTCGTCCACTGGTCATTGATCAGAGAGATGGAGGTTTGATCCCTAACTTCTTCTGTCCACATGTCTAAGTGCAAGACACAGCACCCTGCATGGTAGCTCGATGCCACCAAGTGTGTGTGTAAATGGGTGAATTAGAGGCGAGATATAGTGCTGTCGTCACCATCAGGGCATTAAGTAAATTTACATACAGCAACAAGACACACACATACTAGCAGAATGGGCTTTTGTGTACAACAAAGCTAACGCTCGCTGAACTAGTATTGCTGAATAAAGTTTACCAAAAGCAACTTGAAAAAACAGTCCAACCTACTACTCTTGTTATTTAGTTGGCTTCAAATGAGGCTTAACGTTAGCTCAACATTAGTCCAGTCCCAACCAGCTAGCCTATAATGTTATCTACTTTGTTGGCCAAAACATAGCGTTAGATGACAAATACTCACTCTATGGTCATCTGACCTGCCCGTCCTGCTGAAGGTCTCCGTAACACTTCTGTCCAAGTGAGGATGAAAAGTTTCATGCATAGTACAGTCTAACGCATACTCATGGCTCTCTTGGAGTTGGCAAAATGACCCAATTCTTAAATTAAATCATAATTTCTATTATTTCAAATTAGTTAACTACTCTACTCTTTCAAAATACACCCTGGCAACTGCAGACGTACTCACAGGAATCACTGCTTAAGAGCGTTCTTAAGTTTAACTTTGAGAAGTTTGATAAATACTGGCCCTGATATCATTATGTGTTCTGTATAGGTTTAAACAAAATTTACCCTAATCATGATTACCCAATAAGTTTCCTTGAAGAAGAAGCTTTGTATTCCTAGCAACACAACAGAAAACATGAGATGGATGATGGTGGAGAGATCAAACTCCTGTAGTCTTGAGTTTAACAAAGAATCTCTGTTGCGTGTTGTTTCCAGGTCACCGCACCCTTTACATTGGGGTTCACGTTCCCCTGGGCAGGAGGTCACACAGACGTCACCGTCACCACGGACACAGACACAGGAAGAGGTCCAAGGAGAGGGACTCCTCAGCTGATGATGGGAGAGAATCCCCTTCACACAGTAGGTCTTCAAAATGGACTGAAGCAATTAACTTTAAAATATATGCAAAAGTAAAGTTTTTGAGTTCACTCATGCCAGTTTCACCAGTGTACATGACCTTCTATTTATCTTTCTGTCGCATGCGTCATTCCTTTCCTCCTCCTTTCTATAACTCCACTCGCCTTCGCCTGTCCCATTTGCTGCAGCAGACACACCCGCTCAGAGGGTGCAGTTTCTGTTGGGTACAGAGGATGGCGACGAGGAACACATCCCCCACGCCCTGTTCACCGAGCTGGATGAAATCTGCCTCAGGGAGGGTGAGGACGCCGAATGGAAAGAGACAGCCAGGTACACCGCTGTAGTCAGTCACATGGGCCGTGTCTTGCCATCTGTGGTGTTTCCTTTGTTGCACCTGAGCGTTTAATGCTGTTCGTGTCTCACAGCAAGCTTTTATCACAGGGACGTAGTACCTCCAGGGATTTATTATAACTCAAGGCACAACTAATTTGAAACACACACACTGTGTTGGGATCGGAAATTATAAAATAATTTTTTGTACTTCTCTCAAAAACAAATGTCTATATGTTTTCACAAGTTTGTTTTTTATATGTGCAGGTGGCTTAAGTTCGAGGAGGATGTTGAGGATGGTGGTGAGCGGTGGAGTAAACCCTACGTAGCCACTCTGTCTCTACACAGTCTTTTCGAGCTTCGCAGCTGCATCATGAACGGCACTGTGATGCTGGACATGAGGGCCAACTCGCTGGAGGAGATCGCAGGTGAACACTTGGGAATGTAAAAGCGTCACGTCTTGTTTTGCTCATTGATTAAAACTAAAATATGGCTGTGCTACACCTGAGGGAACAAAAATGTCATGTGGAGTTCCCCAAAGCTTCATCCTCGGGTCCCTTTTTTTCAACATCTAATAGCTCAGATAATTAAAACAACGAGATATCTTAACATAATTGTGTAGCAGACAACATACGTTTACTTGAAAGAGTAGATTTGGCATTGCACTTCTGTAAAATTGTCGGACTCAGGATGGGCAGTTGTTAAAAAAGGCTCAAGATCAGTGCAGCAGTACTCAGCTAATATAGCCTTGAGCCACTTACCTAAAGCAGAGATGAGGAGTTCTCGCAAGCTCACTTCTTTCTAACTTCTTTTAAGTGACATCACTTGTGGCATTTAATCAGACTCCAGAGCTCTCTCTGCACTCATTAAGGTATTTATACAACTATACAGTAGATATTCTGTACTCCCCAAGTCCTGTAAACAGTATCACCAAGCGACTATGTACAATAACTGAGTTAGTGCATTGAACAATTGAATGATTGGATGTACTAAAATGTCCTCCAGTTAAACAAAGATGAAACAGAAATAATTGTTTTTGGAGTCAAAGAAGAATGAGTATAAGTTGTTGACCTTCAAATGCTTCCAGTAAAGTCCACATGAACTTAGACTTAGATTTTTATTTCCACATTTTAACATACGTTCACACAGAAATTTGGTTTAATACAGTATAATAGTTTGCTTCTTCATGTACAAGTTCATTTTATAGAAAGAAATAAGGGAACTGTGTTTTAGTTTTGAGGGCAGCAAAGAGAGTGTCTATCTGATTGTTGGAAAAACTATACTGCTGAGGAGATCTGTTGAACTTAACCTGGTTTTGTGCGATTAAATCAGCAGCAGTGGGTCGTGTTTTGTCTGAATAATCAGCTTAGCATCACTGGCTGCCACACAGAGACAAACACTATCAGGAGTAGCCCTCGTGAATTAAAAATGAACTGTTCAGAGAGAAAATGAAAATCTACATTTGTGTCTTCCCTTGTGAATCTGTTTTTACTTCTCAGACATGGTGCTGGATCAGTACGAGGTGTCTGGCCCTGTAGGTCAGGATGCTAGGAAGAAGATCCGTGAGGCCCTGCTCAAACAGCACCACCACCAAAACCACAAGAAACTGGCCAACCGCATACCCATTGTGCGCTCTTTCGCTGATATTGGCAAGAAGCAGTCTGAGCCTCATTCCATGGACAAGAATGGTGAGCAAATGGTCTGAAAACTCACACACACCTACACACACACACCTGTCATTTGCCAAGACTGTACACTCTGTTTTATTCTTTGTTTTTACCACGGTGACCATATATTGTAAATACACACAGTATGTTTTTATGTATAATCTTGTAATCCTTTGCATGTTTTTTTTCCAGTGTGTCCAGTGTGACTTGCTGTTTTACTGTCGTTTGATATCTCATTTTCTCCTCTTGTTTGTGTTTCTCCATGTTTGTGTATGTGTTTGTTCTCGTCTGCTGTATTTTGCATGCGTGGGATTCACTTAATCAGTAAACGGCCTCTATTATTATCAACCCACAAAATCTCCCACATGTTTGCCTGAAAAAACACTCACTCAAAATGCTCCACCCAGAAAGGCCTTTTCCTGTGTGCCATGGCCACGGTGTGTGTGTTGCGTGTCATGTCTGTCCACCACTCCATCTCCTTTGAGCTCCTCCAGGAGCCGTGGCGACATAACCTCAGACACACTCTTTGGCAAAACCAAGACTAAGCGTCTTAGTGTCCTTCAGGCAGTTGCACAAGGCTACTGTCCCATCGTACAGGAAGATACAGAGCAGAAAATCTGCACAGGCAACCAGAGCGGCTAAGCTGATAATAAACACTAAACGCCTAGATAGATGATAGTAGTAATATTATAAAACGTAATGCATTAAAGGGGAGAGTATCATCATGAGAGGTTAGAAATGAGTTATGTGCAGTGAAGAAGAGAGAGAAAGAAAACATCTGCATTCTTAAACTCATGCAGCTTTGTCTTTGTTTAGAGTTTATTTATTTTTGAGACTTAAAAGTGAGGCAATGAAAAGGAAAGTGGATGGATTTAAGGATTCAGAAGTTGAATGTATTTTTAACATCTTAAAAAAAGACTTAGGGCAAGTGACAGTCATTTTAAAGAATTATTTGTGTGTGGCTAAACAGGGTATGTGCTGTGTACCAATTTTCATGATAATGCTCTCCACTTCTTCATTGTCAACAATGTGTTTGAAAAACATATTCTGCAGTTGTTAACAGTCACTAATTACTAATAGTGGTAGCTCCTGGCTTTAAATTCATGGTTTAACATAAAATATAATCTTCATTGCGTTACCTTTGGGATTGTTATTTTTAAAAAATAGTTCAACAATTTAGGAAATATACTTAATCACTTTCTTGCAGAGAGTCAGTCGTATGTCTTTAAAAGTGAAGCTAATTATTGTAGTTTCTCGTTAACACTAGAAACAATGGGAAACAGCTAGCCTGGCTTTGTCTGAGAGTGAGAAAATCTGCCTACCAGCACCTCTAAAGCTCACTGGCACTTAATATGTAGTTTGTTTAATTCATACAAAAGGGTAAGTTTATGTGCCAGAGAATTTATGCTAAGGTAGCTAAAAGGCCGCTGGCTTTAGCTTCATTTTGAACGGACGAGAGCGGTATGGATTTTCTCACCTAACACTCGGCAAGTGAATATATGTATCTCCCCAGCTATTCCTTTAAAGAAACCAAGTTAGCTGTTTCCAGTTATCTTAACTAAACTAACTGGCTGCTGGCTTTACTGTAGCTTCACGCTGAATAGACAACTTTGGTATCAATCTTCTCATCTAACAGTCGCCACGAAAGCTTATAAAGGTATATCCTAATGTGTCGAACAATTCCTTTAATGGTACTAGTAGCATCACACCTCCACTAAAAGAGCTGACATTTTGAGCAAGTCACATTTTTAGCATTGTGCTGTAATTTGCTCAAACAACAGCAACTGGTCCATTAACTTTACAAATTACAAGGAGCAATCTTTGACTTTGCTTCAGTGACAATAAACAAAAAAAAAAAATTAAATGAGCACCTATTAATACACTGAAATGTAAGTTAAAGATTGTACCTCATTTATTTTACCACGCATGATTTGGAAAGATTGAGCCAAACTAAAATCACTATATCCACTGCACCACTGAGCATTCATCTGATGATCTTAATGTACTCACAAGGTACACTCTGAAACAAGGTACAATATTGTGTCTTTTGTCACTTGGGGCTGAACCTTTTTGTCAATAAAGGTAGAGCACCTACAACAAAAGGGTCCACTGTTGTATCATATTTTTCAGAGAACGTAACTGTACCCCCTAGTCACTCGAGAATGTTGTCTTTGTGTGGGAAAGTAGTACTGTGATAAGCTGAGCCTCCTTAAAACTTGACATGATGTTGCTTTCCTGCTCTGCCTGACAGGCCAAACAGTCTCACCTCAGTCCCAGCCAGCTAACAATGAGGGCAAACAGGACGTCAGCCGGGAAAACAGTGCTGTCGACTTCAGCAAGGTGAGCAGCCAGACCCACCACTGATCCCGCTGTTTATCCAGGGGCACTGATAGCTGGACACATAACTAGTGTTGTATATTTAACCAAGATTGCTTTACGTGTGAAATGGTCACCGTACGCCTCTTGCCCTGGGAAATTGACTGGAATTTAACAGGAGTAAAGTTTGTTTTCTTTTGTTGTGTTGACCACCAGAGTCTGTTCCAGCCATTATATTGAATATTTAATTAAATGATTTACTGTAGTAACCACTTTCCTGCCTTAAACCATATTTTAATATTTTAGATAAAAACAGAACAAAACTTTTATACAATTTTTTGTCCAAATATGTAGTGTTGTTTTGATTTCTTTCTGTCTCACAGATTGACCTCCACTTCATGAAGAAGATCCCTGCTGGGGCTGAGGCATCCAACGTCCTGGTGGGAGAGCTGGAGTTTCTAGACCGCCCTGTGGTGGCCTTCATCCGCCTGGCTCCTGCTGTGCTGCTCAATGGCCTGGCTGAGGTTCCCATCACCACCAGGTTATACAAAAAAGGAAAGCTGTCTGCTTATCTCTGCCTTTCTTTCTCTCTCTGTCTTTCTGTATTCGGTGTCAAGTCTGGATAGATTAGCTGATAATTCCCTGAATGCTTTGTTAGAATTGACTTGTAGCCAAAACTTGGTGTCCTTTGTGTTGCACAGGTTTCTTTTCATCCTGCTGGGCCCGCTGGGAAAAGGTCCACAGTATCATGAAATTGGCCGGTCTATTGCTACCCTGATGACTGATGAGGTGAGGACTAAGTACAGAATTATCAAGGTGCAAATTCTGGCTGTAGTAATAATGCAAGCAGGAGTGGAAGAAGTATTCAGATCCTGTACTTAGTAAGTAGTAGTAATACAACAGTAAAGATATCTCATTAAAAGTCCTGGCATTCAAAATATTAGTTAAAAGCTTAAAGTATTTTAAATAATTACTTAATATGCAAAATGGATATATGAATATTATCACTGATGCATTAATGTGTGAGCAGCATTTATGTTGTACTTGTGACTCTACTTGAATGCCTGAAGACTTGACTTGACTAGAGACTTGAGGGCGTAAAGCTGAGGGGACTTGAGTTGGTGACCCATAAATGCTCTACTGAATGTAGTTGTGTCTCTTGGTGTTCTGCCAAACTGTCTTTACAAACTATAATTCATAACAAATCCAGGATGTACGCAACCTCTCCAGAACATAATGCACACCTTCAGTTCTAAGAGAATAAAATGGAGAAAGCTCTAAATAATTGTAGTCTGTTAGTGTTAGTATAGCTAAATCTTTCCCTTCTTCATAGTATCACCTTCTAATGCACAAATCGTTCATTTATCTACTAGTTCCTGCTTGTGTTTGTGTTGAATGTTTTGAATGTAATTATTACTATTATTACTTTTGTATTATTATTATTAGAAATAAAAAATTTATGCCACCTGCCCTGTTTTGAAACAAGACATCGAAGAGTAGTTTGTATAGATATTCCTAATAATAAATGATCTTAACTGCTAAATAGACAGTGTAAACTTACAGAAACATCATTGTCACCCTGTGTAATGGTTCATGCATCTTGTTAACAAACAGCCAGAGTTCTGTGCATCATAATCCTCAGAGAAGAACTATTAAAAGTGAAGTAGCTTGTTGTTAGTTAAGTTGAATACAGCTCAATATGTCAGCGTGTGTACTCAGCTAATTATGATTTGCCTTTCAGGGCTTTGGAGTTTGGAGCCTGTGCACCACAAGATCAAAGTTATCTTGTGATGTTTATATCAAATGACCGAAGTCTGATGTTACTGTCTATCCTTCTGGTATTTAAAGTGAAAGCCATGCGTTTGGGTCATCGGTTTAGTTGTGTGCATTCAGCAATGTTATCTGTATGTATCACTGTCAGCGCTCTACAAAATAAATATATAATGTTGTTTCAAGAGAAAAATATGAGTGACCACTGCCTTAACTGCCTTAAAAATGAAGTTAAGTTAATGAGTTAAGGCTTGAGACTTGACTCGGACTTGGTTCAAAAGTTTTCAAAACAGCTCTGAGTCGAAGATTGAGCTGTCTAATCTGCAAAAACCTCAATCTTATTGGGACATATCTGTCTATATTTGAGTCCTAAAAACATATTTTGCGGCGCAGTAAGAATATTTCAATTTGTTCTTAATTCAAGACTCAGATTAAAAAACCAATCCTACCTCAGGGGTAGCTTTTTTTCAGTTTTTATAAGAAAATCATAAAAAGGTATTTAAACGTGGACTAAAATGATTGGAGAGATATTTTTACACTGAACAATAAGTAATGTTTTAGAGAGTAATCTTGTGTTTTGTATAAAAGTCAAATAAATATTTCCCTTAATTTACAATCATGTGTTCATGCTCAAGTAATCCCAAAAGTGGAGTAATAAATGTGAGTTTGAATTTGTTTTTAATGGTAATATATGGCATTAGTAGCTTAGGGAGTAGAGAAACAATCCTGTAAATCAAAAGTCCACCAACTGGCTCTAGAGTCGCTTTGCTATAACTGAACCTGACCGTTGACCTAACTTTAAAAGCAGGAGAAGCCTTTGGGGATCAGCAGAGTATGACCGTGACAAGATTTCCCACAGTGCAGCTATGAGCTAATGTTTCTGACCGTCATCAGAGCCAGATGTTGCCTGTTTTTTTCATGGTAGCAGTCCTACGGGATGCATGAAAATAGAAGCGTATGGATGTCTACCTACTTCATCATGTATGGGAATAAATTGCACCCATGGCTTATACTTGAGTGTCATTTACAGGGAAACTGCAGCATAATTACACGTTCACTTTGGATGATAATGTTCTAAATATTTCCTGTCACACACATAAATACGTCACTCATATTCTGTGCCTCCCTTCATCTATTCCACAGATTTTCCATGATGTTGCTTACAAGGCCAAAGACAGGAACGACCTGGTGGCAGGCATCGATGAGTTTCTGGACCAGGTGACGGTGTTACCCCCGGGAGAGTGGGACCCCTCCATCAGAATAGAGCCTCCAAAAAACGTGCCCTCTCAGGTACACTCTCTATTTATATACAATAAAAAAAACAAAGATTTTATATTTTCTGCTTGTGACCAAAGGTAAATAGGAAAACTGGTTCCACTTTGCTGCCACTCCAAAAGCTCAACCACTAAACTAAACTATCTGAGAGTCTGTTTTGAGTTTGTGTATATATTACCGATCTTCCATAATGTGACTGTGAGTCCCCTTCTGCTGCCTGCCGAGTAATATTAAAACATCTGTGTTCTCCTCTAATCTCAACTGCGTTATACTCTGCGCTTTGATGCCTCTCCCCAGGGTTCTGCTCTCAATCCAAAACATTTGTTATTTTACCTCCATTAGTTATTTTGGTCTACTTTGAAAAGTGATCCGCCATCTTGTTTAGGAGTGTAATGTTGTTATCTAACAGAAAGCTGCTTCAGATTATTAAAAAAGTCTTGTTTTTCTTTTCCTCATTGTCATTAGGCTCATGTGGGGAATTAATGACACCACTGTGCAATTAGATTGTTATGCTGATGAACTCTGTATCAGAATATGCTACATTCATGCATAAGACATCATCATCCGGCATTTAAGCTTGGTTAAAAGTTTGTTGGAACAACTGCAACATCTGGGCCCTGTTTCAGAAAACAGGTTTAGCCTAACCCTGAGCTCTGAGTCAAGCTTGTGCCTGGGGAATGAAACAACCTGCCACCGTCAATGGAGCTCTGATACTACAATTCACTATGGTAATGGGTAAATAAAGAGCAGAGCCTCCATTTTAATCCAGTGGTGCTGTAAATATGAGTGTGTGCCCACGCAGACCAGGGCATTCGTCTCAAAAAACAGGTGGAGGTGGAGAAAGGAGTCGGTATTACAGTTTATTCAGCGTTCGCTGCTCATTCATCATTTACCAGACTTGAAGTTCCTTAACAGATGATAAAGTGCGGAAATCCTTTTGTATGTGGTAAACAAATTGTAATTATATTTTTTCAACAGTAACCTAACGGGGACAAATGACAGTGGCTGTTTATGTGTTTCTATGATTGTAAAGTCATACTCTGACCAGTAAGAATTATTTTGGTTATTTGTTCAAACTGACTGAAATCCTGTTCATTTTGCATTTAAATAATAATAATACTGTCAAAACTCATTAAGACTATATGCAGCTAATATTCAACTTTTAAACTACATTTAGTACATTTAGTTTCAGCTGCACCACAATCATCCTCACATCACATCATCTCCAACATGATAAATATGATAGGGATTTTCCATCAGTGTGACCAATCCCAACACAACAAATTGATTGTTCATTGATCAGTCAAAGCTTCCACAGAGTCATGGTGTTATAAAAAGGACGAGGTATACATTTTATTCTGTGCTGAGGACAGATCCACGACGTCCAGAGATAGCTGTCTTTGTCCTTACATCGTTACCATGATAACTGACCCAGAGTTAAGTCCTCTTTCTTGAAGGCTCAGTTTCCTTCATCTCAGGCTTTAACAAACCCAGAGTTTTCACTAACCCTGCTTTCTTTAAAGTGCAACCGATGCTTATTAATGTTCTCATGATGATGGCCAGTAACACTTATCTTAACCGCACAGGAAAAGCGTAAGATTCCCCCTGTTCCCAACGGAGTGACAGATCTTGGAGAGTCGGAGGAACATGGAGGGCACGGTGGCCCTGAGCTCCAGCGCACTGGGAAGTAAGTGTGAGAGAGAAACACGATGATTTGTGATGTACAGCCTTGAGCTCTCTAAGCTCTTCTTTGTCTCCGTCTTCCTGTCGCCTGTTAGCTGCCTCGCTGTCCCTAAACTATAAATTTAGCTCTCTTAAGAGTCAGACTACCCTACTGGCCCATTATCATTCCTCACACTTCAGCTCTACAAAGACCTTTTGTTTGAGTTTGAATTCATTATGAGTTTAGAGATATCCCAGCACTCTGTCCCACACATACAGTCACAATACTCTATATTTATATATATATATATATATATATATATATAGTATTGTTTTATCATTACAACACTTTGCCTCATATGTATACTCACATTATATATTATATCACATTATATAGTAATCTACAGTCACTCAGTGGTATTTACTCAAGAACTGTTTTGTCAAGAACAATTTGGAGGTACTTTACTACAGTACTTCCATTGTATACTTCTATTTCACCAAACATATACTTCCGCTAAAGTAACTAGATACTTTTCAGATTAAGACTTTACATATTAAGATTAAACCAGTGGCTTAATCTCGGGAGTCCTTACAAAACGTTTGGGCCCCTTGTTATGTTTCAGATCTGTAAGTGCATTTCCATCCACTTGTTTTTATGCACATTTTCAATTTGCACACAAAAGCAACAAAGTGCAATAGCAGCACATTTGGTGAATTAATTATTTATAACACAAAGTCACATGAAGTGTGTGACTTTCACAGAAGAAATTAAAATGGCAGCAGATGAAAACATCAGATCTATGTGGAGTAGTGTTTGAGGAGACTGTAACCTTCTTTAATTTTAATAAACAAACATAAATGGTATTTGCGGTTTAACTGGCACTCTTCCTCTGCGATAGTTTAATGGCAAAAAGCTCTGACAGTAACTCTGAAAAGTTAACTGATAATGATGATGTGATCAATCAGAATTGGAGCCGGGGTATATGCTAGCACCAGTCATGGAGCAGTTGTCTCTGTGCAAAACAATACAATATCAACATAAAATATAGGGTACGTGCAAAAATATCAACACATGCTGAAAGCAAAATAATTTGTCATTGAGAACTGATGTTGTGACGAGTTATGTTTCATTTGTGTTACTTAAGTAATGGGTCTCTATAGTCCTGCAGTTTATATTAATGTTTGAGAAAACACCCAGGCATGTGTCAGGCAGGCATCCTGTTAAAAACTTGCTATAGGCGCAATTTTTACATAATTTTATGGTGCAAGAGAGAGCTTTCTCGAGGCAAATATTGAGATTTACAGAAAGGATGAAATGAAGTTTTCAGCACCCAGAAATCACCTAATGACAACCAAGGGATTCTTGAACATCTTGTAACAATGACACGATAGAGCAGTGGTGTTTAGTGCTCATCTATGTGATTTAACAGCAGAGGAGTGAGTGATGTTCTGCTGCTGAGCTGCTGCTGAGCTGCAGTACGCTGCGGTACAGGCTCTTATCCCAGCTAAGATTGGCTGGAAGCCCAGTCTCAGCTATCAAACCACCAACACCACCACCTCCCGGGACATAGCGCTGCTGCCTACTGCTCCCACTGAAATAACCGTTACCGTCCTGCCCACTGTTGCCATAGCAACCACCTCCAGCTAGTTCACCGCTCTCCGCATGCAGGAGATCCTGCTCCATGTGCAAGCATTTGTTCAGCAGCAGAGAGAAGTACCTGCACACTGGTCATATTCAGAGTAAACGCAGCATTAGAAGTGATAGAGTTAAATGATAGTACGCCTGTGTTTGTACAATAAATATTAAGCTGGAGCCAGTAGGTCAATGTCAAAATCAATTTTTATTTCTATAGCACATTTAAAAACAGTTGACCAAAGTGCTGAACAGGGTCGATGTCAAATACATAAATAACAAGTATAAGAATTACTACAACCAAAGTGAAACAAAACAGCAACACTTTTAAACATCAGAAAACAGGTTAACGAAGGTTAAACGCAACTGCAAATAGGTGCGTCTTAAGCAGCGATTTAAACGTGTGTAGGGTCTGTGCAGCTTTAATATGCATGGGGAGGTTGTTCCATAGGATGGGGGCACACCCGCTGCAAAGGCTCTGTCGCCCTTATTTTTAAGCTTTGATTTTGGGACATCCAGGAGCAGCTGATTTGTTGACCTCAGTGTTCTTACTGGAGAATGGTGGCACAAGAGATCAGCTAGATAAGGTGGCGCCAGACCATTTAAGGCCTTAAAAACAAGCAATAAAATCTTAAAATCTATCCTATAACGGACAGGTAGCCAGTGGAGGGAGGCCAAGACAGGCGTTATGTGTTCACGCTTTTTTGTTTTTGTTAAAAGGCGAGCAGCTGCATTTTGGACTAACTGGAGGCGATTTAAAGATTTCTGATTTAGACCCATGTATAATGAATTACAGTAATCCAGCCGAGCAGTAATAAAAGCATGGATGACTTTTTCAAGGTCTTTGGGAGAAAAGACTGAAAGCATGGGGAATAGCTAGCTAGTTCTGTCCAAAGGTAACACCATCTATCTGGCAGCACCTCTAAAGCATTAACATGGTATATTTATTGTGACACCCCTCCCACTATTTGCCAGTTGTCCTGGCCATTGACTGACTTGGGAGGGTCATCAGCTTATTGAGCAAAAACTGAAGTGTCAAAATGACAAACCTCTGCTGGTTGCCAGGCCAAATCATTTTTTGTGCAGATTTAAAAAAAACAATATATTAACAGTACATTATGAATAATTTGCATTTGACAATATGAATATTACATTGTAACCTTCTTTGAAAAATGATTTGATTTCACATCACTAATCCATGGACGTCCATACAAAATGAAGTGCTGTTGAGCTATATTCACAAGTCTGGTTAAAAAGTCGAAGTCTTAAGATTTGGAGGTTCCCATCCCATATTACCGCTAATGCTTATCACCCCCCAGAAATAACCAAACAACAAATCTTTCATAAAATCCCTGCAGGTTATTTGGTGGGCTCATCTTGGACATCAAGCGAAAGGCTCCTCACTACCTTTCCGACTACACAGATGCCATCAGCCTGCAGTGTCTGGCTTCCTTCCTCTTTCTCTACTGCGCCTGCATGTCACCTGTCATCACTTTCGGAGGACTCCTGGGCGAGGCCACAGAGGGACGTGTGGTAAGAAGCAACTTCTATATTGCTCCTAAGAGACTCTAAAAGTGTTTTTTTTTT
>NC_060150.1:5527356-5551593 GCF_021292245.1 Micropterus dolomieu
TTGATTTTGGGACATCCAGGAGCAGCTGATTTGTTGACCTCAGTGTTCTTACTGGAGAATGGTGGCACAAGAGATCAGCTAGATAAGGTGGCGCCAGATCATTTAAGGCCTTAAAAACAAGCAATAAAATCTTAAAATCTATTCTATAACGGACAGGTAGCCAGTGGAGGGAGGCCAAGACAGGCGTTATGTGTTCACGCTTTTTTGTTTTTGTTAAAAGGCGAGCAGCTGCATTTTGGACTAACTGGAGGCGATTTAAAGATTTCTGATTTAGACCCATGTATAATGAATTACAGTAATCCAGCCGAGCAGTAATAAAAGCATGGATGACTTTTTCAAGGTCTTTGGGAGGAAGATAGGCCTTTATTTTAGCTAGAAGTCTTAACTGGAAGAAGCTGGTCTTGACGACGTGAATGAGGTGTCAAAAATAACACCAAGATTTATAATAGAGGATCGATTTTGGGAGGCTAAAGGGCCCAAAGTGCCAAGAGGGTCACTCAGTACGTCTAAACATCCACACGTGATGATCTCTATTTTATTTTCATTCAGAGTGAAGACGTTTAACTCCATCCGGGTTTTTACCTCCTTTAATCAGTCTAACAATGGCTGCACTTTGGTTATGGATTTCATAGGCAAGTAGATTTGGACATCATCAGCAAAACAGTGATAGGAGATGTTATGTTTCTGGAAAATGGAACCCAGTGGCAACATATACAGTGAGAAGAGGATAGGGCCCAAAATAGAGCCTTGAGGGACCCCGTAGGTGAGAGGAGCAGCTGACGATTAGGTGATTAACTTGGCTTGGCTGCAAGCATTAACATGGTATATTTATTGTGACACCCCTCCCACTATTTGCCAGTTGTCCTGGCCATTGACTGACTTGGGAGGGTCATCAGCTTATTGAGCAAAAACTGAAGTGTCAAAATGACAAACCTCTGCTGGTTGCCAGGCCAAATCATTTTTTGTGCAGATTTAAAAAAAACAATATATTAACAGTACATTATGAATAATTTGCATTTGACAATATGAATATTACATTGTAACCTTCTTTGAAAAATGATTTGATTTCACATCACTAATCCATGGACGTCCATACAAAATGAAGTGCTGTTGAGCTATATTCACAAGTCTGGTTAAAAAGTCGAAGTCTTAAGATTTGGAGGTTCCCATCCCATATTACCGCTAATGCTTATCACCCCCCAGAAATAACCAAACAACAAATCTTTCATAAAATCCCTGCAGGTTATTTGGTGGGCTCATCTTGGACATCAAGCGAAAGGCTCCTCACTACCTTTCCGACTACACAGATGCCATCAGCCTGCAGTGTCTGGCTTCCTTCCTCTTTCTCTACTGCGCCTGCATGTCACCTGTCATCACTTTCGGAGGACTCCTGGGCGAGGCCACAGAGGGACGTGTGGTAAGAAGCAACTTCTATATTGCTCCTAAGAGACTCTAAAAGTGTTTTTTTTTTATCACTAAGGGGCACTGGAAACAAGCTGTGAGCACAGCATTGAAATATCATCACATTTGAGGTTGAAATGGCAAACTTGTTGTTATTTGGAGTAATGTTTGTGTCCACCTGGCGAACTTGAGTCCTATAGTCACTCTCCTTTAACTGTTATTGGTCTCTACCAACTCCTGAGGGAAATAACTGGCTCCTATGCTGCTAAGCAGGTGGGTTTTTAGAGCTTTTTCACTGAAAACAGAATGAACGGAATTTATTCAATCGTGTGGTGAGAGTGAACCAACAGTGAAGGTACAGCCGGACAGCTACATAATTAGCTGAAACACCAAGTAGAGCTGCAGATGCAGGTGATACCCCTTTCACATTATCACATTGTTTTCACATTGGCATTAATAAACTGTGAATAAGGCTGTTTTCAATAGTAATTATCTTGTCTGTCAGTGCTGAATGTCCCCAAACATTTTTTGGTCTGATTTGGCAGAATCAGTGACATCTTTTAAATCACTTCTCAAAGCTTCTTATTACTGCCAGCACCCCATTGTATTTTGAACATGTTTTAAATATTGATGTTGTTTTTATCTTATATTATTTTAATTGTCTATTTTTATTTTCCTCATTGCAGTGAAATTTTTGAACCCCTCTTAAACTGAAACAGTTTAGAAACTACCATGGTCAAACGTATATCTTTAGTCCAGACTCAAATATCTCAAAAACTATTGGATGGACTGCCTTAACATTTGGTTCACAGATTCATACACCTCAGGATGAATTGTAAAAACTGTGGTGATCATCTGACATTTACCTTTAGCGCCATCATCAAGTCAAAATTTTACTTTGATTTATGACCAAATACCTGCAAAGCCAATGACATTCCCATCAGCTTTAGCTGTACTTAATGTTTAGTGCTTATTAGCAAATGCTAGCATGCTAACACACTAAACTAAAGTCTGGAACAATATCCAAGGCTTGACATCATCAGTGCTAGTCTCTGTTCCCCTAGCTTCTCAATCCAATCTCAACATTGCTGGTTTTAAAAACGGAAATGAGTTACAAATTGGGATCCACTGCAGCACTCGGAAGTTTTAGAGTTTAATGATGTTTCATTTTCTATAACTATAACTCCAATGAAAATTCACCACTGTGGCAGCGTGGGTACTTAGATCATTTTAATTTTGTTTCATACAATTCACTAACACTCTCTTCTAAAAGTGTTGGGTTGAGCTTTACCAACGATAATATGATAATAAACATAAATAAATAAATACAACAACACTTTAATAAATATTAAATAAACAACAATATTAGAAGGTTTTTGGAAATAATTATTTACCTTATCTGGACAAATGTGATGTACCAGAAAAGGCAACATACATTCTTACTCCTGGAACCCAGAAGTTCTGGTTTTACTTTTACTAAATCATGCCTGCATATGTGTTGCCTCAGCAGGGATGATGAGAAAAGTTAATCTACAGGAGAGAAACAGATCTGAAAGCAACACAGAATGCCTGAGAGCTGCATTATTTTCTATTGTATTTATATATTTAGAAATGTTACATGCTACCTGAATTAAAAAAAAAAAACATTTCCACCATAAATTGGTGCCGAAACTTATACTAGAATGCAGGAAATTAAGTGTTTAATGATCAAAGGATCTTTTCGTCTCTTTCTGGTGAACCTAATATAGCTTGTGGTTCTGTCTCGCGAGCTAAGTGTCTCTTCACACCCCTAATCCGAGCCCCTATGTCCCCACCGCTTTTCAACACAAAGTGACGCCCTTGAGCATGTTGCTACGTTAGTGTTAACATTTAGCTCAATGCACTGCTGTGTTGAAACCAAACACAGCATCACAGGGCTGCTCGCATGGCTGTAGATTCAGATTTAATGAAAAAGTGTAGGCTGCCTTAACACTGATGAAGGAAATTAATAGAATGTACAGTTTGTTCAAATGTTGCAGAGCAAATCTGTTAAAATGAACTCCAGTGCTACAAAAGCAACATGCATTTGACTGAGTGAAGTAACAAAGTTCAGGAGTTGAATCAGAGCATAATTTTCTGTGTTTCCAGAGCGCTATTGAGTCTCTGTTTGGGGCGTCCATGACTGGAATAGCCTACTCTCTTTTTGCCGGTCAGCCCCTCACCATCCTGGGCAGCACGGGGCCTGTTCTTGTCTTTGAGAAAATCCTCTTCAAGTTCTGCAAGTAGGTTAAAGTGATTTTTTGTATTGTTAGTATAAACTGTATTTTTGTCATAGTACAATATTTCTATGTTGATGGTGGATGTGTGTACTTTCTGCTTGAGTAGGGATGCCATAACTAATTGCTTGTCTCTTCACTCCTGTGTATGTGTGTGTCCTGTCTCTCTCAGGGAATATGGCCTCTCCTACCTCTCCCTGAGGACTTGTATTGGCCTGTGGACAGCCTTCTTCTGTCTGCTGCTGGTGGCCACGGATGCCAGCTCGCTTGTCTGTTACATCACACGCTTCACTGAGGAAGCTTTCGCCGCGCTGATCTGCATCATCTTCATCTATGAGGCTCTGGAGAAGCTGATGCACCTGGGGGTGCACTACCCCATCAATAAACACAACAACCTTCAGAAACTCACACAGTACTCGTAAGAGCTCTTTTATAATCCCCATGTGCTACTTTTTTTATTTCTTTGTTTATGTATAATTGTAGTTTTGGACCGTTGGACAAAGCCAATTTCAATAGAGGTTGTCAAATTGAGAGAGTGAGTTAAAGGGGGGCGCGGAGGGAGAGCCTGGAGGCGTGAAACACAATTTGCATCAAAATTTGCACTCCTTCTTGGAGTCAAATCTGAACACACAGACATGATAGACATATTTTAAGATTCAGTGTGACTTACACTTCCCGGGGATATAATTATCTCCACCATCTTGAATGAACATTCATAAATCCACTTAGAAATCAGAGAAACAATATGCTCCTTATAAGAGAACTTTTCTGAAAATCATCCTGTTTTCAAGTTTTCTTCATCAGTATGAAAGTAATCTAGTGACAGTTGTCTGGACCAGAACTGCTAATAGCCAATTTGGCATACTTTTAAAAGTGACTTTTTGGGTAAATGTAAACAAATATAGTCTAATCGGGGCTCATGTTGTAATCCACAGTTCAATTCAATTTTATTTATATAAAATACAGTTGATACTCATAGGTTCACAGTGTCAGACTTTGAAAACTCCTGCTATAAACTAAATGTTTATTAATAAAATTAACTAACAATTAAAGTAAAATCAAAGAAATGAGGACTTGATACTTGTTGTTTTTGTCATAAGACTGTTGGCGCAATAACCAGTCACAGCCAGATCGAGGTTAGATGAGCTACAAATCAAGTAGACAATGTTTCTGAAAAGTGGTCTCCAAAGAGTTTGAATATATTTGGTCAGTGAATCAATGAAAAAAGAATCGTTTCCTCCGAGAAACTGCAGTTAAAATATGGACTACCACGCTCACTTCTTTTCAGTATCTCCAGTTTAGAAGCCATTTACATAAACTTCACTTTAGAGGGAAGTCAATAAATGAACTGCACCAACTTATTAAATATCTTTGGAAAAATTATGAACTGGCTAATGTTAAACATCAAATCATATTTAATATTTTTGAACAGGGACAAAACTAGACAACCTAAGGTACGATGGGGAAGAAGATCTACGAATCAGCAATTGGAGGGGAGCTGTAGAACAACACGCACAGCTACTGCCCCCAGTTTCTGGAGAGCATATACAATGAAAATACAGATATGCCAAATATTGTGTGTTTCCAGCTTATCTAATGTCAATAGTTGTTGGTTATCCTAGTTTTATATGAACAAGACATTTGAAAATGTCAGTTTGTTTTTTTTTTAAATTATACTGAAAATTTTGAACAATTTTCTAACATTTTATGGACAAAACAATTTATTCACTAAGTAAAAAAAATAATCGTGAAAATATCATTACTTGCAAACAAAATATGAAAAAATTGTAAAACACAACATATAATTAAATTAAGCATTCTGTACTGATTGTTATTGTTGTTGCAGGCCCTGTTGTAGTGTACCCAACTCTTAAATGTTTTGCTGCATCATCAAACGACAGATGGTACAGCGGTATAGTAGACACACTGTCCAGTTTCTTTCTGTAATGGGTTTTGCTGGTGAATAATCCCATGTTGAGTGTGTGTCATACAGCGTGCATTATCCTGCTATATAAGCTTGCTAGTGGCTATGCCAAGCCAAGAGCTCCTTCTGTGGTTTTTCTATTACGGTGGAGTGGACAGCAGGGGATGCTGACATTTAGTTGTGTAAAATGCCAGCAGAATAAGTAATTTCATGTTGATGGTTGAACATTTTGGAAGTGATGTAGGGTGGAACATTGCAGGGATGAAGCTAACAATTATTGTTATCCATTAGTTCCAAGTAGACTTATGTGAAATGCTTGTTTTGTTACGATAATTTAAGAGAGCTAAATAAAGACATCCTCCACAGGTGTGCGTGTGTGGAGCCCAGGGACCCCAGCAATGAGACTCTGCAGTTCTGGGAGGAAAGAAACATCACATCCTCCCAGGTCAACTGGACCATGCTGGAGGTCAACGTAAGGAACGCCTGAAATATGGAGTAACACAAGTTACATTGAAATAAGGGTTCTCTGTGGCCTAGAGATCTGTGGATGAAACAATCTTTCTTGGGGTCAAATAGACTTCTAATGATGGATAAAGACTCCAAAGAAGATCTGGATTTGTAATCTGTTAAGAAATAGCAGTCAAAGTGTGATCCTGAGTGGAGAGAAGAGGAAAGGCTAACGCGGACAGAAATAGCACATTTGATTACAGCTGCTTACTCAGCCTTCAAACTTAACACGCAAACTAAATACCCTCGAATGTTGGGGATATTTGTTACAGTCTCTGGCACCGTGTTGTGTCTCCCTTAGCCCACACTTTGCTTTATCAAGAAGTGTGGGCGGGGATTACGAACATGTGGGCAGGATTTCACAGGATTTAACTGTGCAGAATGAGCATGGAGATGCAGTGTGAAGAGTGGATTCTCTCACTCTCAGACACAAATCAGTCATGCCAGTTTGCGGCACGCTGTGTCACTCCCACACGTGCTTGTAAGACGTATAGCAGCACTGGTATTGTATGCAAATTGATGAATTTAACACTGTACAGATATTTAGTACTGAAGAAATCAATACTGAATTCAGTCACTGTCATAATTTTTATTGGCATCATTATCCCCGTCTCTCATCATCCTGATTGTTTTCTCCATCACCGTCATCATTCTCACTGTGTACTCTGGTGCCAGTAGGAGTGCGAGATGTTGCATGGTGAGTTCGAGGGCAGTGCCTGTGGCCCCCACGGCCCCTACATCCCGGACGTCCTCTTCTGGTGCGTGGTCCTCTTCTTCTCCACCGTCTTCATGTCCGCCTTCCTCAAGGAGTTCAAGACGAGCCGTTACTTCCCCACCAAAGTACGTATCACACTAAGGTCATCCCTAAATAATGCACATACCCTCACTTGTTAACATCATTTTTTGTTTTTTTCATGTAACAGTACACACACTTTTAGAGCTAGAGTTCCTGTTTGAACCTGTCTTCAGGTGTATGGTAGCTGCAAAATTTAATCTGCCTCATTAATTTTACAGTGCTCCATTTACTTTTCGTTTTGGCATGGGACTGAAATAACACTGAAATTGGTTTACATGCCAGAGCTTGGCCTCTGTCTGTGTCATTTGAGATTAGGCCGCCATCTATTGGTTGTTTTGTGGCATAGCAAAAAATCCTGCAGTGTGTGTG
The DNA here is from genome assembly GCF_021292245.1 of Micropterus dolomieu. NCBI lineage: Eukaryota > Metazoa > Chordata > Actinopteri > Centrarchiformes > Centrarchidae > Micropterus > Micropterus dolomieu. Next base: position 5,534,609 of record NC_060150.1, read on the forward strand.
GCCGCTCTATATGTGCAATTTCTACGATTTATCATCAAGATGACACATCTCAGCGTAATGTGTGGCGTGATGCTGACACACTAATCTGTAGTATAAGGGCGCCACCTTGTGGTGATCAGAGCTACACTGTGGCCCGGCTATAGTACAATATTTAGATGTCAAAAAAATATCTCCCAGTACATTTTATTTAACAGAGCACTCCTTGCCAGGCATTGTCAAATAAACACCACAATATAAAGACATTTATCCCCGCTTGATTGAGTCAGTCTACCTTCAGAGCAGAGTTGGATAACACTGACTGATATCCCCATGTAGGCTACAAAACATGTCTCTTTTGAAAGGTAAAAAAAACATTATTCAACAACATATTAAATCAAATACATCAAAGATTCAGTGAAATGTAATACATGAATCACATAAATCATCAACAATCCTTTGTTGCGTGTAGAAAACACTACATAGAAAAATGACAAATAGAAAAAATAGAAAAAAATATAAATATATCCAGATATCCAAAATATTTTTAATGACCAAAAAAGCACAAACTAGCAATGGGCTTATCAATACCCACGACAGGAAAATAAACAAAACAAAAGAAAAACGAGAGACAATCAAATATACCCATGATAATAGTGTAAAAAAAATAAAAAAAAAGAAGACGTCATTGCTGGGAGTCAGTACAGTGTGCAGCTGTGTTGTTTTTGATGCAGCACCTGTAGAAGTGGACTTGTGAAGTGAGTGTGTCTCTTTGTTTCCTCCAGGTGCGGGCCATCATCAGTGACTTTGCCGTCTTCATCACCATCCTTACTATGGTTTTAGTAGATTATGCCTTGGGGATCCCCTCACCTAAACTACAGGTCCCCAACAAGTTCAAAGTAAGTCAACATGAAATCCTCTGATGTAAAAAGCTGCTGTATGCATCTTTATTATACAGATCATTACTATATACTACATATTTTAGACCTTTAAATTAAATAAGGCATTAGGAAATGAATGCACAATAAGAATGTTATTTAGATTTGATGCCAGCGATCACGCCACTTTGGTGTGTTTGGTGCAGTGGAACACATGACATGAGAGAAGTGGGTTTGGCGCAACAGGTGAACTGTGCCAGATTTATTTATACACAGGACCAGTAAGTAGTGAGCACTTACATGAGATTTGCCTTGTTGTTGTTGGGAGTGACAGATGGTTGACAGGTGGGGGGTTCTCAAGTGGGCACCCTCCATCCTCAATGTTTGGTTGATTAGACCGCAACATCTCAATCCAGAGCCACCCCCTGTTGTGTTTTCCTGATCTTGTTTAAGTTCTTGGAGCCCAGCAAGGGTCATTCTGCTTGGGCCATATCCACTGGCTGCTCCTTTCAGCCTCCTCTGAGATTGCAGCTGGTAATAATTATTTGTAGATTAATACAAATGTGGGCTATGGGTGTTTGTGTGGGTGAATGCCCCCTTACTTTCTTTGAAGTTGGCCTTCATTATGATCTCAGCTACACACCTTTTACAGTTTCATGACTGCAACTTGCACTGTTGTGACGCTATCACGCTGACAAAATCTGTCTACAGACATAAACACCTGGCAAAGTACCCAAAACCACTTCTGTGGTAGTTCCCAATACAGTCGTTTTTTGTAATGTACCTGTGCTATCTGTCCACATGCTTCCTCAAATTTAGAACTGCTAATACATATTTGAACAGAGGATTAGAAGTTTCCTTCCTGTTGCAAAATTACCGTAAGTCTTTGAAGATCGGCTCATGGATTATATAGAGTAAATAACAATCCTCCTCCTGGTTATCTTTTTTTCAGCATGATGGCAGAGATAAAAATTGTCAGGAAACTATAAAAGAGGAAAATCTCCATTCCTTCCTGCCATGATAGTAAACTTGACTGACTTTCTACCTTTCCTTTCACTTTCCGCAGCCAACCAGGGATGATCGCGGCTGGCTTATAAACCCAGTGGGGCCCAACCCCTGGTGGACCACCATCATCAGCTTCCTCCCTGCTCTGCTCTGCACCATCCTCATCTTCATGGACCAGCAGATCACAGCCGTCATTATCAACAGGAAGGAGCACAAACTGAAGGTATTTTAAAACTTTTATTTAAAATCCTAGTCACAAAAATAACCTTGTTAACAATCATATCTTCGTAAAAATGCTCTATAAATTACCGGCTCTAGCTCTGGGGCTACTGTTCTGTTGGTGACCCTGACTTCTGATTTTCCGGAAGTGGGTCAGGCAATAATAGAGAGCTTCAAAAACTCCTCTGACCCCTGCAGAAAGGCTGTGGCTACCACCTGGACCTGTTTGTGGTGGGGGTGATGCTGGGCGTGTGCTCGGTGATGGGCCTGCCGTGGTTCGTGGCGGCCACCGTGCTCTCCATCTCCCACGTGAACAGCCTTAAGCTGGAGTCGGAGTGCTCGGCCCCCGGAGAGCAGCCCAAGTTCCTGGGTATCCGTGAGCAGCGCTTCACCGGCCTCATGATCTTCACCCTGATGGGCTGCTCCGTCTTCATGACGTCTGTGCTAAAGGTCAGGGGATACACGCCAAGATATACACCCACACATAGTGGCATCAGAGTGTCGGAGAGGATGGGATGAAAATAATACATTATATGGTCATATTTTTTGGTTTCTGGGAAAGAATAATTATAGAAATTGAAAAATAGATATTTTGAAGTATTTACCATTACTTTGTAATCTCCTTTGCAGCCACTGGTGCTACTGGTCAGCTAAAGTTACAAAGTCTCACTTTAAGACATAATAATTATATCCATTTATTGCATAAGAAATTATTATTATTTTTTTTTTTCCCCCACTAAATGGTAACTTTGTTTTCTCTCTTTTTATTGCTTGTTTTTTGCTATATGTATGTTATAAATATATAAATATATATAAATATTCTATACGTCATTTTTCAAAAAGTGAAGTTTGAATGAATTTGAACTAGCACTTCATTTATTTGAATGAATTTGAATGCAGCACATACGGCGCAATTGTCTCGTAATTAGTGTCCTTCTGTCCCCCTCTGCTGGACCAGAAGACACACTACTTCAAATGGTCTGTTGTGCTTATAGACTGTAGACTTTGAATTCAAACAGGATATTATAATTTGAAGTTAAAATTATAATATATATAATAATATGTTCTTATACCGTATATATAACTTTTTATTCAAAATTGCCATTTTTTTTCCTGAAACCAATGTGGTCTAATACCTGTCTTCAATCTTATTTCAGTTTTCTTTCTTTCTTAAGGTTATCTTTGAACTCATTTATATGTTTACAAACATATATATATATGTAGATGTAAATCTATATGTATATATATGTGTATATAAATAATTATACATAAATAGTTTTAGTCCTAATGCTCAATATATGTCTGTCTCCAGTTCATCCCCATGCCTGTGCTGTACGGAGTCTTTCTGTACATGGGAGCTTCTTCGCTCAGAGGCATTCAGGTGAGCTTGGATACTGCCTGATGGTATTTCATTAGGAGCACTAATCAAGACAAGATTCATTTTGAATGTCTGTCTGTATCTGTGCAGTTCTTTGACCGTCTAAGGCTGTTCAGCATGCCGGCCAAACATCAGCCAGACTTCATCTACCTTCGTCACGTCCCACTGAGGAAGGTGCACCTCTTCACCATCATCCAGCTCAGCTGCTTGGTCCTGCTCTGGGTCATCAAGACCTCCAGGGCTGCCATTGTCTTCCCCATGATGGTAACCGGAGTGTATTTGTGAATGCATTATATACTTGTATGCTTAATACGTATGATTGGTTGATGTCTGTCTGTTTATGCTACGTCAGGTCTTGGCACTGGTGTTCATTCGTAAGCTTCTGGACTTCATCTTCACCAAGAGAGAACTGAGCTGGTTGGATGACTTGATGCCAGAGTGGAAGAAGAAGAAACTGGAGGATGCAGAACAAGAGGTGCAGTAATAGTCTATAGCGGAGATGACCAACTCTGATGACTTTAAATTTCCACCACTGCAGCAGCAAAGCTGCGATCCATGCAGTGAATTATATTTTCTCTTTTGCCTCTATCTCCAGGAGGAGCACAGTATTATTGCAGAGGAAGAAGGCATTGTACAAATGCCACTGGAGGGAAACTTAAAGTAAGTCATTTTGAACTTAGAGCACAAGCCTCCTACTGTCAAAACACAAATAATTGAAATGTAGAAGAAGTATTGAAGTATTAAATCCTTTAGTGAAGTAAACACCACAGTATACAAATACTGAAGTAGTTACAAGTAAAAGTCCTGCATTTGAAATGTTACTGTAAAGAGACACATATTATTTCCCTCATGGGCTGGTGGAGAACAAACCGGAGCTAAAGGAGAGTTTCATTCATCTGGTGGCCAAAAACGTGTCTCAAAATAAATGATAATGCTCTGTCTGCTGGATGTGTAAAACGCAACTGTTCACCCACAAATTCACCCTAACAAATTTATTGGGTGTCAGTATCATGTTAGCAGCTTGTTTTCCGCTGCCTCGAAGTGGCCAAAAATCAGTTAGTGCAATTTTAAAGTATCCAAAGCAGAAATATAATTATGCAGCAGAATGGCCCCTTTTCAGTCTTATATTGTAAATTGTTGATTAGTATTACTAATTCATTAACCTGTCAGCATTATTTTATTGCATTAGCATTTATGGTTTAGCTAATTTCTAATACTTTACTGGGTTGTAGTTTAATCTGTAACAGTGCATCATATTGCAATACGATCAAAATACAATACTACCCTCCGTATAAAATAAAAATACATGGAGTGTATAAAAATTGTACCTAAGTGCAATACTTGAGTAAATGTACATGGAAGGTAGTAGAATAAGTCATTAAATTATGGAGTCTACACAGCAACTACAGCTGCTTGAATGCAGGAGCCATTAGTTTTTACTGTAAAATACTGATCTATTTTCAAATTCTTGAGCTGGATGTTTCCGATCAGTCGAGTGATATGTTAAATGTAGTGTGCTACCTCACCTGAGGTTTTGTTATCTTTCAGCAGTGTCAGGCTAGCTATTTCCCCCTGTTTCCAGTCTTCATGCTAAACTAAGCTAACAGTCTCCTGGCTGTTACATATTTACTTTACAGATAAGAGAGTGGTATATTCTTTTCATCGAAAAGTGGATATGTGGATTTCAATGTTGAACTATTACTTTAAAAATCCTCCAAAACAGATAGTTTGAAGCAAGCAGCTCTTGTAGTTATCAATCTTGCTTGCTTTCTCCTCCTTTTAATCTTAAAACTTGACATGAAAAGGGAAATTTTTCTTCTTCTGTATGTGTCTTTGAAGGTGTGACCCCGCCACAGTGAACATCACTGATGAAATGTCTAAAGGATCTTTCGGGAATGTGTGGAAGGGTGTCAGCCCTGCTGAGAGCACAAAGAAGGAGCCAAGCGCTAAAAGGTTAGCCACGTTACTGTCAGATATCCAGATCAGTATCTCTGATACGACAGAGGGCTTGAATACCAAATGCTGCATAGAGACTTACTGATTCAAAGTCCTGTGTGTTTTTGCTGGGTCATAAAATTGTCAATTTCAAGGTGAAAATAGTGGATTTGCGTGTTAAAGCAAGCAGGGGCAGGAGTTTATTATTGAATAGTTATGGAACATTAACTTTAAATTTTTCCAGGAAACTGAGGAGCTAGTATGTTTATATAAAAAGGGTTTTTCTAAGAGAGGACCTGCCCTGACAGATTTCCCACAGAGTAGACTAACATAGTGTCTCCTGCCTGCCTTTCTCATTCCATTCCACCCCTAAGCTCCCCTTCCTAACTGATGAAGCTGATATCCCAAAGGTAAGTTGTTCCCAGTCCCTAACAGCATGGAGCACACTGCTGTTGACTGTTGAGTGTTGCATGATGAAAACGGTCTGTGCTGCAAGTTATTATTCGACGTTGGCCGTTGACTCAGTAAACAGAGAGATAAATCGGTAATAAATGGATGTTGGTGGATTGATAACACAGCATGGCCTGGGTGTGCATGTGACTTAAAGGACACATTTTATGATGTGTTTCGCATGTTATGAAGGTTGTAAAATTAATAGCACCAGATATATCTCACTAGTAGCCCTGTTGTATATTTCAACGTCACTGCTTTATGAGACAGACTTGCATGCTGTGTGATCTGGATTGATTAATTGTCAGCCAGCTAGAAATGCATCTGCACTCTGCACTTTCGGGACAGAACAGAAAATTAACATCAAACTGTTTTGCTTTTAAAACAAATATTTTGCCCAGTTTAAATGTTTTGTTTTCTGCAGTTGTTCCAGTGGCGGCGAAAAGCGTCACAAGCGCCGGAGGCATGAGAAGAGCTTGGACAGGGAGACAAGTTTGTGATGACACATACTGGCGGTGCCACTGTGCTGTTTATCAGTAGATCAAAAAACAAAAAAACTGTACCGTGCCACACTCAACCACCTTTGTACTGTGCTACACTGTGTTTTTGTCATGTAAGTCTGTGTGCAAGTTGTGTAAAACAAAGGAAAATGTGTTAGAAACAGTATTAACATGAGGAACCGGGACACATTTGTGTTCTTTTTCTATGTATTTCAATGTTTGGTGATACCAGCAACAGAAGATAGCCAGAATTATATGACACTTACAGTAACGGGCCAATTAAGTAAACATTTTAAACAATTTTTAAATCTACTTTATTTGTATTTTGTATGTTTTTATATTTTTCCAATAGTAATTGTCCTTTAAAAAACCTGCCACGTCAAGCCGCAAATGTGTGGATTTTGTGTGCAGTATTTAATGCCGCTATTGTGCACCTCACAATAGACAGGAGTAGATATTTGCCAATACTAATTAATCTATTTCACTGGTATCTAAAAGACTTGGCTCTAGCGAATCTAGTAATTTTTTGAAAGTATTAAATATACATTTTATATATTCTGTATATCTAAATGTTTTTGTGACAGTGACGGCTCATATCACTCCAGAGTTTTCTCCATTGCTATTTTACAAATAAATGTCTCTCCTCCAGTAAAGCATTTCCTCAAACAAGTTAAAGGAATTGTTTGACATTCTGGGAAGTTCTTGTTTTCTTACTGATAGTTACACATAAAGATTGATACTCTCTCATGTCTGTACATTAAATATGAAGCTAGGGCTAGCAGCTGGCTAGCTTAGCTTAGCCATTTGGACAAAGACTGAATCAGTCTTTGTGCCTGGCTTTGTCCAAATTGAACAAAATTCGCTTGATATCTCGTTTAAAATCCGTACCAAAACCTAAATGTAAAAAAGACTTGTTGTGGTTTTACTTTTTTTTTTATCTGGAGCAGGAGCTAGTGGATAGCTTCATATCGTACAGACATAAGCGAGGTATCAATGTTCTCATCTAACTCTCCCCAGGAGTTGGCATATTGAGTGTAGTGTATTTCCTGAAATAAACTATTCCTTTTAGGACAGTATATTTTGGGAGCAGCTTATTGGAAAATCATATTTTCAAGCTAGCATGGCAGTATAGGTCGGGAACTTTCAGCGGGCCTATCCTTAGCTACTTGGCCTTGGCTTTTTAAAAACTCATCAAATTTGCGACTGCTGAACTTTAGGGTGACTGTACAGAAAGCTCTATGTTTTCCACCTACATACTCTTTGTCATCTTGTCAGTAAGTGTCATCCATGGACATGTGATCTCCTATCCAAACGACCCTCAATGTGTTAGCATCTGAAGCTAATTGTTTTAAAAAAGGAACACATGCATGGTGGTGAAACAGACTTAGCTGTTTCACTACAGGACCATGGTTACTTCTATAGATGCAATAATACCTTTTTTCTGGGAAGGGCAACATGTAATAAACGGTAAAGAGTCTTAAAAATGTACAATACATAGTATATTTTATTCATGTAAAATGTTACTAATATATTACTAACATGAAGTCAGTGTTGAAGGCAGGTTTTTGTTGTAGATGTTCATTTCCCATTGTCAAATTGATGGTTCTTAGTTCATTAGAGAAACTAATAATGGGTCAAAATTATATCAATATCAAATATTTTGACCACTTCTGTGTGGAATTCTGCCTTAATTTGGTAGTAATAGCTGTACACTTTCTGTTTAATAATTTAAGTCACCTGTATAGAAATCAGTTAAGATTTGTTGTTATATTGTGATTTGTTTCATGAGAATGAGAGAGTGAGTGAATGAGAGCGTAAATAAAGATGTTAAACAAACTTCTGAAATGATGTAGCACTTTATTGATCCCTAAATGCATGTCCACACGGAGGTCAGAGGTCAGCTAGTGAGGAGAACCTCAAGGACATTTGAACTCATCTTATGTTTTCTGATATCGCCTTTGAGGGTAAAACTACTGACTGCAGTCAGTCTGTAGCAAGCAGTAGGCTATAAGGTATACGGTGTAAAATAAAAACTTGATTCCCAGATTCCACAGAATGAATTTAGTCTTATTTTCTTTGCTATTCCTGTCACATAGCCCACATATGCAGTGGTGATTGCTGGGTAATATGTGTATAGCTACCCAATCTTAAGTTTCTATTTGATCATGTGACAACACTCCAGAAAGCCGGTGAAACGCAAAATCTGACAAGTAGACTAGCAGAGCACATGTGCAAGCTAACAGTCATACTATTCACACATAAAAGTAGTTTTAAGATATTAAGATATCATGTATGTGCTTGTGTGCACCATAGCTGGCCTGGTTTCAGGATATAGTGTTGTTTAGGAGGCCATTTTTTTTTCTCATTCACCATAATGTCTTGCCTCTCTGTCAAAGAGGAATATGGTTGCCCTGATTCGGAGGTTATTGTAGTGACGTTTTATGATTTTGACAATGACAGCACTGGCCATGCTCCTGATAACTTTCTCTTTGTCCTTTTTGCAAAGGACAAAAGTCCAGGTGACACAGTCCAACTCTAAAATCCGTCACATGATGGTCCTTCAAACTGCTGCGACCAGGCCCACGCAACACAGCAGCAGCAGCAGCAGCAGCGTGTGTGTGTTGGAAAGAGACGCACACAAAGAGAAATGTTGAATTTAATATGTTAACATGGAAAGAAAATAATTTAAGGAGCTTTAAATTAAGTAGGTTAGGTATCTAATATTATCAGTTGTTAAACCGTGCACAACGAGGAAACAAGGCATACAAATTTGCCGTCTAGACACGAACGCATTGTGTGCGTGTGTGTGTGTGTGCGCTTCGTAACTGTGGGGCCCAAGGACCCATCATAACAGCCTGCACCGGGGCATGTTGTTACTACCTTACGCTACTGCTCACAGTACTACTATATATAGACATTTCTTGAATATCTTACTGTCTCCACCTTTGACCTCAGGAGGCCCATGTCTTTAGCCTCATGGGAGATAGAGAGCAAAAATCAAACAGTAACCTCAGGCTGAAGCTCCTCTGGCCTCGGTATGGACGAGATACTGTATCTGCAACCTATAGTTCTGCTGCTGATGCACCTAGAGAGACCACCCATCTCCTTCAGGCAGTGATGGAAGAAGAATTCACGTCCTTTGTTTAAAGGAAAAAACTCCACTACAAGTAAAAGCTCTGTAGCCACAAAAAAATGCAGTGTTAGAAAGTGGTAAAATTTACTCAAGTACTGTACTTGTATTTAACTTAAGTATTAAAATTTGTTACTTCATACTCCACTACATTTCAGAGGCAAATAATGTACTTATAACATTTTTAATTATGATGTTCTAATTATAAATTTTAACAATCAATAATGATGCATAAACGTAATGCATCAATAATTATAATTGAACTACAAAAACATGTATTATTCTGAAATAGGCCATTCTGAATAATATGCACTTTTACTTTTGGTACTTTAATATGAAGCTAAAACTTTTGTTCTTTTATTTAAGTAAAATTGTGAAGGCAGGACTTTTAGTTTTATTATGATTATTATTATTATTATTATTATTATTATTATTATTTTCATTATATTGATGCGTTCATGTATAAGTAACATTCTACTGTTGGGTAGTTTATTACAGATATTAAAAAAAATAAGATGATGTTTTGAATGTAAGTTCATGAACTGCTAAGTATAGTATTAGTAACTTGCTGTCAGTGGAGTAAAAAGTACAATATTCCCCCTAAAATGTAGTAAAGTAAAAGAAATACTCACGTAGACCAGCTTCTCAATTGCGAGTATTTGCAGCTTCTATTCGTCTTAAGCGATTGGAATCTGAATATCTTTAGATTTTGAACTGTTGGTCTGACAAAACAATTAACTTGAAGAGAAACATTGGATTCTGGGAAATAATGATGATTGTCACATTTTTCTGACAGTTTTTGGACTGTAAAAACACACAGCACCAGATATCCTTCCAGTTAATCAAAGAAATGCCAAAGAAATTAAACTTCCTGCTGCTGCATGACAGTTTTAGTAAGGTATTCACAGATAACTTGACACTTTTACAGAGTTAATGGTTAATGGCTCTCTATTATAAAAGTCTGAGCCGCTCTGTTGCACGTGCTGTCCTGCTGCTGTAAATATTTACCACTGCGCCAAATCTGGATTAATCCGCCACTGAAAGTAGTCCCCAACAAACGCTCTGTTTTTTGCTTATATGATAAAAACTACTTTGCTCAGCTGTTGGCCCTGGTGGCCAAGATGTTTTAGGCTCTAACCATGAACAGCAACGTCCCAGGTTTGAGTCCGGATGGAGACCTTCATTATATGTTATTCCCGATCTCTTTCTTCCCTTGTCATCGCTCTACTGTGTCTCTCTACTAAGGATAAAAACATGCTAAAAACTGACAAAATATTTGATGTACTAAAATTACACAGTGAAAGTATTTTGTGTGAAGTTCATTAAAGATGACTGATTTGTAAATAATGCCACAAATACACAATGAAAAACTTTATTTTGCAGAGCGGATTAATATCAGTCAACTACACTACATGTGTTTTCTATAGGTCTACCTGAGATTTCACTTTCTGTGTTCTTGTTTTCACCTTAAAAATATAGAAAATAATTTAAATTTGTAGAAAAAATAAGCCCTCAATTAACTTTTTTGTCTCTGGTGCACCATAAAACTATGGAAGAGTAGTCGTTTTTTGTATCTTTGCATCACATCCAGTAAGTAAAAAAGACTTACACGTTTAAATATAGTGTTGACATTACAACATGCAAAGCATATGGCTTTCTATTCCTCCTGTATATGGCTTTGTGTGCAGCACACAGACGGAGTCCTTGAGGAGTGTCTCATTGGTCCTCTTGTCTTTTCTTACTGCAAAAGAGAGAAAATCAAATTCATGCCAAGCCCAGCATTTCTGGCATTTATTACATCAGCCTTGTGACCCAGGTTTACCTCTCCCCTGAAGGCTTGGAGGTCATGACCCAGAGTAAATATTCCTTTGCCGCCATGGAGTCCAGCACCTTGTTCACATCGCTGGTGAAGCTTCCATCTACATGTCTCCTGCTGAACGCTTCACGTTGCCTGTCCGTTTCAGATCTACGTATGTACACAGGCACACAATGTAAACACTGCCCATTCAGGGTCAGTAACGACACAATGTGGAAACCTGCCATTTGAATATTGACCTGCAGTGCAGCGTTCATCAGGAAATCATCCTTTGTATTATTTTTCTAAGCGGTGAAGACATTGTGTTGCTGTGATTCTTTCATGATTGGTTCATTGTCTGCTCGCCTGTTTGTGTATCCAAAAGAATCATCTCACACAGTCATCACACCGTGTAGTAACACATCAATCAACACAGTGCAAACGTTCAGGTGATTTATTTTAGCACAACACACACGAGGAAAATGAAGAAAACAGAGCAAAGAAAGGGAAAAGGTGAAGTGGCACAAGAAGCAGCTGATTAACTCTTTCTCTCTGATTCAAGAGCTCTCTGTCTCTCTCGTCATGGTGGAATCAGACACAGGCAGCCTGGCAGGCCGTTAGGGTTTTTGGTACTGTAGGAGGAAGAGAAGGAAGGAGGGACAGCCTACTCTCTTCTGTCTTGTCCAGACTTCAGCCTGGCAACAAAGTCTTTGACTGCCTGGTTCTTGAAGTAGGAGCTCGCGTCGTCCGTGAAAGTCCCATCTGCGTGGCGCTTTTCTGCGGCACTAAAAACACACAGTGCTATACTTAATGTTTGTTTTTATGTAAATTTCATCCTGAAAGTAACAATTCTCTTCATCAGCTTCTAACTTGAGTAATAGGATCCTACATGAATAAACTATTTTCGGCCAAAGTTAGGGCAGTGTTGCTTCTTTCACATTAGCAATTTTTGCATTTCTTTTTTCTATGCGTTATTCTCACTAGTTTGAAGTGGCCAGGGCTTAGTTAGAAAAAGGCGGGAACCACTGGACTAAACTACCTAATGTATCTGAAATAGATTAACTAGCTCCACATAGAAAATACAAAATGTATCTAACATCTAACAATGTAATATGACATATATGTTAAAAAAATATTTACCTGATAATACTTCTGTACTGAATGCAGGCCTTTTACTTGTAATGGAGTATTTTCACATAGTTGTAAAACATCTAAGAGCTTCTTCCACCACTGCTGTTTAGCCCCTTAAGCTAATTATGATATCCTGAGCTTGAATATAACTAGTGTTTCATTGTCCAAAAAATAGGGCCAACAAGTCAGATCTTTTAACAAAATGTTTCTTATGATGATTTTTTAAATTTTATTCTTCCACTGACCCGCTCCTCTTGTTATTCATCAGCCACCGAACGAAGTCCTGCGCCTTCCTGTCCTCCAGGTATTTGCTGTAGTCGTTTGAGAAAGTTCCCTCTGAATGTCTCTTCATGTTCGAAAGCTCCCTCAGGTCATCCACTAATGTGTCGTCTGCCTCAGAACTACAGGAGGGAAAATGTAGCTTGAGAATCACACGAGGTTTAAACATTTTGTAAAATGTTTTTTTTTACTACAAATATGTTCCATAGCATTAATTTCCTCAACATTAACTATATACTCTCTCTACTTCAATGGCATGATTCCCATTTACATTTGTAAAATTTGACACCTGCCTATACGGTACACTGAGTGAACTATAAAAAGTACTGTGCCATTTTCCTGATTAACAAAATAAGCATATCATGAATTTCTTTTTTATACTGAATTTTCATCGATTATTGATTTTTTTTCAACCTCCAATTTCTCACATTTAAACAGTTGTAGATGTTATAGTGCAGACAGCACTAAAATAAATAAAAGAAAGGTAAAAATGTAAAGACACGTGTACTAGTTCCATTTGTACATAATAATATAATAAATCTGAAGCCACAGTAATGTCCCTTTTAAAACCAATCCAACGTGAACTTTTCACATGACCAAAATATATGGGTGACATTTGCATGTCCTCAGCACTTAAGATGATGCAGAGGAGTGAAGCGTCTGCATCTTCCATCTTTACTCAATGTGTTCTTCCAACTGTCTTCCAAAATGTTTTGTGTTTTAGAAATTTTATGATCCACTTTTACAGCATCATAATTCTTAAGGAGAAAGTGAATGAATTGTAAGGCTACTGTGACATATATCGCTCCTCACTGGGAATGAATCATATTTTTAATTAAATTGCATCAAATAACTTTATGCTTTTGTTATATACAGGTTTTCTTAGCTGAAAATTTTGCCTGCAGTTTGGCCACAGATAATTTGACTTCTTTTAGTAAGTTCTATAAGTAACATATTTTATAGTAAGTTAAAGGCCATCATATCAAACTATGCTGACTCTCAGGCTAGTTTGCTATTTGGAAATGAACTTACAATGACTAACCTATGCCGCACTTTTATGATTCAGTCAGATTTCAATCAGATTTTAACACTTTTTCCATTTCTGTACTCCATAGTTTTCATACAAAGCTACTAAAAGTAGCAAAATCTGAAAGGAGACATGACTTCATGAGTTTAGATGTAATTTCTGTACCTGGAGCTGTCGTCAGCCTCGTGCAGAGAAACCTGCCAGCTGCTCGGGACAAAGCAGAGGATCAGAAGGACACCAGCCAGGAAGGAGATGCTTTTCATGGTTATGACCTACACCACCACAGAACAGTGCGCGCACACGCACACAGAAAAAAAAAGAAGTTTACGTGTTGGATCAGAAAGCTAAAGTGGTTTCGCCGTTACAAAAATACACTTACCTTTTTTTCTTTCTTTCCAAAGAACGGCGCTGTTAGTTCCTCTGCTTTTGCTGGTATCTGTACCTGACCCTCCCCTCTTACTTTGTGGCTTTATATACTGTAATAGGAGAAGGAGGAGGAGGGTCTGCTCAGGTGGGCCAATTTTACCACTCTGCCAGGTCCACCTGTTACTCTCAACCCATTAGATGTGCCCGGTCACATCGGCCGAATCAACAAGCCAAGCATTTGTTCAGAAGGGAAAAATGCTATTCATGCGTGATGCCAGCTGCTACTTAGGTGTTAAGATCAAACAACCTCAGCTCATCCTGTTAAACAGAAAATACGGAAGATGCTTTAATGTGCTACTGTGTCATCATGATGGGAAGTGATATGTGTGCTGTCATATCTGAATGTGGAGTCAGTATTTGTGGATTATTTCCGATTAAGTTGAAAAGATGCAAATTATTGACCACGTTTTGCATCAGTGGAAGTTCTCACCATTTTACAAGCCCTATGGTTCAATAAAGACTGATGCTCTATAAAAGTAAATGTCCCTCTATTGCTATATGACTCTTGCATATAGTCCCATGTATTTTATTTGTTAAAAAAGTTCATCAGCATAAGAACAAAAAAAATATCATTATTATTTCAAAAAATTCCTGTACAATACTTTAAAAAGAGTACTGAATCCTACTGCCAGTAACTGTCCTGAGATAAGTCCTGAAACCTGTGAACCTTGCCATTTTTAAAATTAAAAATTTATGTCCCTTTAATTCTGCAAAAGGCAGCAGCAAAAAGAAAAACTCTTCAGTCTTGATTTATAAGAACTGACCATTGCAGCAGACCTGCAGTTTTGTGGGAGAATTAAGGCACAGACAATTTTTTATTTATTCAATACATTTACTTATGCTTATATGGGATTATAGTCCCCTGGTGATATGGTCATGGAAATTTGTGTGTAGTCTGCATAATTATAGTTCAATATTTTGTTATTTTTTATAATCTAAGCCATTGGAAGCATGTAGAATAGAGCCTTGGGGAACTCCACAGGTCATTTTGGAAACGCTGGGTCCCCACTACTTTTTCAAATGGCTCATTTTGTCCCCATCACTTTTTAAAAACATAATTTGTTAAAAATGCTCTGAAAAATAGCTTGAACCAAGAAATGTTAACAAAGAAACCCCCAAAAATTGAGAGAGGTTTATTTGCGCAATATGCAATGCAATCTAAATATAGAGGAAACAAATTTGCAATTTTAAAAAATTGTCTAAAAGGACACAAAAATGCGCATGTGCATCAGTAACTTTAACAAATTCAGGTCCAAGTTTTCCGTTTTCTCTCTGTGAACATAACAACCTGGCATGCTGTTGAGTTTGGTTTGTGACACCTTGTTTCTCTAACATTAAACACTATACCCTTTTGATACGCCTGGCAATAATTAACAAAACAAAGTGATTTTAGGCATAATGTTCATCATATTAACCATATTAGTTTAGTGCGTAAGCTTTTAGTTTAGTTAGTATCATAAACCAAAGTTTCAGACTAATTGAAAATTTGACCAGATGAAAAGTAAACTTATCTTGGCAGGAACGTGAATATGTGGCATTCCTGTTCCTGGCAATCCATCCAGTAATTTTGGGATATTTAAAACCAAAGCCAAAAATATATATTTAATTGAAAAAGTGAAACTTTTGACCTGCTGGTGGTGCTAGATGATGATGATGCCTCTATTGCATGTATAGCCATAAAATCAGACATTCATGTTCAATCCAGGATGAATTGTAATAACTTTAGTGATCCCTCTAAATGTGGATTGTCCAAGCACATGATATTTTAAACTAAAAGAGGTTCTCATTATTTATTCCTTTATTATTTTACAAAACAGTTATTACATAATACAGTCAAAACTTTCATAAATTTAGTAAAACTGTATAAAATCACTGTGGAGCATTATGTTTCTGAACTATAAATACTCTTCATGTCCAAGTACATTTACGACATTTTAAACTATCACATTATTATATCGATTCCTTGCCCAGGTCAAGTAAAAACCTCTTTAAAAGTTAAATTCATGAAACAAACTTCATTACATTGTACATGTAGATGTGTTATAAGTAAAAATACCATCTCCAATGTCGTGTTTTAGCCCACTTTTTACTCAATACGTTTCCACTAGTAATCAAGCCTGCATTTACATTTGAAGTCTTGATCCCCAAAATTTATATTTTTTATTCACATGAAACAATGAAAAGAGGTTTTTGGGATCCAGTGGACTTCATGCAAAGCACCTCTGTAAGAAGTGACTCATGTGGGTGTAGACGTGTTGATAGGCCGAGCCGCCGAGCCCGTGATCCTTGTCTGTGTACCACTAAAAGAAGAAGGAAAATACTCACACTAAGCCACATTATTCAACATGAAGAGGATCACAATGACATTTAAATACAATAAGCAAAAAGGTAAGACAGTATAAAATACAAATGACAGTCTAATCATTTCTCCATAAAATGACTTGACAAATCCTTGCAGTCTTGCAGTGATTCCACTTTGAATTTCCCAGATTACTCACCATCGCCTCAAAGTCCACCTGCTTCTCCACTAGAGCTTCAGAGATCTCAGCTGCCTGCTGGAAATGTACATTATCTAGAAAACACAACAATAACAAAGAATTAAATTAATAAGGCATTTGAGGCAATTTGCCCATTTGGATCTGCATTTTGGAGTCACCCATTAGCACCTTAACCTTCTTGCTGAGCATCATTAACTTTTAACTTAGATTCATGTTCACCTGATGAATCTAAGTCCAATATTCACTCTCCTTTTAACCCTTAAGAAAGACATTAAGAAAAGCAAGACAGGTGGGTCAGGTGACCCGGAAGCACAAGCAAATATATCAAAATAAAAGCCAAGAATATAGAAGAAAAATG
>NC_060150.1:5551693-5595956 GCF_021292245.1 Micropterus dolomieu
AAAAATTGAGAGAGGTTTATTTGCGCAATATGCAATGCAATCTAAATATAGAGGAAACAAATTTGCAATTTTAAAAAATTGTCTAAAAGGACACAAAAATGCGCATGTGCATCAGTAACTTTAACAAATTCAGGTCCAAGTTTTCCGTTTTCTCTCTGTGAACATAACAACCTGGCATGCTGTTGAGTTTGGTTTGTGACACCTTGTTTCTCTAACATTAAACACTATACCCTTTTGATACGCCTGGCAATAATTAACAAAACAAAGTGATTTTAGGCATAATGTTCATCATATTAACCATATTAGTTTAGTGCGTAAGCTTTTAGTTTAGTTAGTATCATAAACCAAAGTTTCAGACTAATTGAAAATTTGACCAGATGAAAAGTAAACTTATCTTGGCAGGAACGTGAATATGTGGCATTCCTGTTCCTGGCAATCCATCCAGTAATTTTGGGATATTTAAAACCAAAGCCAAAAATATATATTTAATTGAAAAAGTGAAACTTTTGACCTGCTGGTGGTGCTAGATGATGATGATGCCTCTATTGCATGTATAGCCATAAAATCAGACATTCATGTTCAATCCAGGATGAATTGTAATAACTTTAGTGATCCCTCTAAATGTGGATTGTCCAAGCACATGATATTTTAAACTAAAAGAGGTTCTCATTATTTATTCCTTTATTATTTTACAAAACAGTTATTACATAATACAGTCAAAACTTTCATAAATTTAGTAAAACTGTATAAAATCACTGTGGAGCATTATGTTTCTGAACTATAAATACTCTTCATGTCCAAGTACATTTACGACATTTTAAACTATCACATTATTATATCGATTCCTTGCCCAGGTCAAGTAAAAACCTCTTTAAAAGTTAAATTCATGAAACAAACTTCATTACATTGTACATGTAGATGTGTTATAAGTAAAAATACCATCTCCAATGTCGTGTTTTAGCCCACTTTTTACTCAATACGTTTCCACTAGTAATCAAGCCTGCATTTACATTTGAAGTCTTGATCCCCAAAATTTATATTTTTTATTCACATGAAACAATGAAAAGAGGTTTTTGGGATCCAGTGGACTTCATGCAAAGCACCTCTGTAAGAAGTGACTCATGTGGGTGTAGACGTGTTGATAGGCCGAGCCGCCGAGCCCGTGATCCTTGTCTGTGTACCACTAAAAGAAGAAGGAAAATACTCACACTAAGCCACATTATTCAACATGAAGAGGATCACAATGACATTTAAATACAATAAGCAAAAAGGTAAGACAGTATAAAATACAAATGACAGTCTAATCATTTCTCCATAAAATGACTTGACAAATCCTTGCAGTCTTGCAGTGATTCCACTTTGAATTTCCCAGATTACTCACCATCGCCTCAAAGTCCACCTGCTTCTCCACTAGAGCTTCAGAGATCTCAGCTGCCTGCTGGAAATGTACATTATCTAGAAAACACAACAATAACAAAGAATTAAATTAATAAGGCATTTGAGGCAATTTGCCCATTTGGATCTGCATTTTGGAGTCACCCATTAGCACCTTAACCTTCTTGCTGAGCATCATTAACTTTTAACTTAGATTCATGTTCACCTGATGAATCTAAGTCCAATATTCACTCTCCTTTTAACCCTTAAGAAAGACATTAAGAAAAGCAAGACAGGTGGGTCAGGTGACCCGGAAGCACAAGCAAATATATCAAAATAAAAGCCAAGAATATAGAAGAAAAATGAACCAGACCAAACCAGGCACACATTTAAATACACTCTGCCAGTAGGTGGCAGAGAGAGGAAACATCAGCTTAATCTACTTTTTCTACGTTCACAGAAGCAACGGTGCATTATGGTGGAAACCTGTTTAGATTTTTTAATGTCTTCAAATGGAGAAATTAAAAAAGGAATTTGCAAAACCACCCACGTTTCCAGCGACATTATGTAACATTTTTCATAACCGGGTTCAGCAGCCTCTAAGGAAATAACGTTAGCTAAAGGCAGAAGCGAAGAGACGGAAGAGGAAGTTGATGGAGGAAGCTAAAAAGCGAAAAGGAGAGTGACCAAGCAAGAGTCTGCCAGATGCTGGTGAGAGCTTTGTGAAATTCAAGGCTGCAAGACAGGCGCTGAGCGGTGTATAAGTGATTTGCAAAAAATATCAACTCTTACACAATGTTACTTTAAACATAAACATTTAGTTAATGCAAACCCTGTTCTTATGTGGTAAAACTAAAATGTACAATCAACAAAAAAATCATCTTTTACCCACTAACATTATCAAAATTTGACACGTTTTGGTGTCACTTTGACTAAATCTGACAGTCCATGGGGTACCCAGAATACAAAGGCTCAAGAACAGAATCTTATTCTCATTTTTTGGGATTCTACACTAAAAGAGGTTACTTGTTAAGGGTTTGGCACTCACTTTGGTAACCACTGCTGTACTGGAGGGAAATCAGGTTTTATTAATGAATTCAGATGAATATATGAATATATAGTACATGTAGAAAAATCCCTGCATAACTCACCGTCAGCTGTTCCATGAACCAGAAGATACTGCACTGAATGGAAATTGTTGGCCCTGGCAGTTACCGTTGAGTTCTGCACACAATCAGATTTGTGTTTATTGGTGACCACAGGTAATGTGTCGTATACAAGAGACAAGGGTTTGATCATGATATCACTGTGAGTGTGGAGCTTACAGTGTAGGCAGAGGGATTCTCTGAGGGCTCCATCATGTAACGCTCTGTGTAGATGGAATCTGGAATAAAACAGACAGATAATTGCAGATATTGTGTGTCCTTAAAGTGGGTTGTTAACATTAATAACTTCTTCCTAAAGACAAATACCATAATATTCCCATTTGGAGACCGGAGCGACCGCCATTCCACATTTGAAAACTCCACTTCCAGATCCCAAGGCCATTGATGTTACGTATCCACCATAAGACTGAAAGATAAGCAGCTCATTACTGTAGCTCATCTCAGCCCTAACCCTTAAGTAAAGATCAAGCACACTGACACAGGGTGGAACATTAACTTATTTTCAGAGCCTTTTATTGCCCTCTGAGCTATGAAATGATGTATTGCTTAAGGAACATGAAACTAGTATCCACGTACAAGTGCGTCAATTTGTGTTGAAAAGTGGTAGGGACTTAAGGTCTCTGATTAGGGGTGTAATGATACCCACAGGTCACAAGACATGACGATGGACAAGAACAAGATGAATCATCTTCAAAAATCACCGTGTTTTGAAGAAATATGAAATGCTTAAATTGATATAGGGGCGGGGGGTCTGGTGGTCCTTCCCCAGATAATTGGAACATTAAACACTTAATTTCCTGCATTCTGGAGACTTTTTCTGCTCCAGTTTACAGTGGATTTGTCTTTATTTATATAAAGAGAAACACAAATTCAGCTGGCAGGTGACACTTCATAAATACAAAAATATAACAGAATGTAAAACTGGACAGTATTTTTTTCTATATTTAAAATGCATTGCATGCTTTATTATAGTGCAAAACCTTTTATTTGTTATTTTACATTTCTTAGTACAAGCTATTTTTTTTAGAAGATTTTAACAAATGCTTTCAGAAAGTAATGGGGACAAAATCAGCCATTTCAAAAAGTGGTGGGGACATGTCCCCAGCGTCCCCAGTGTAAATGACACCTATGCCTACGTTGTATTTTTTCTTGACAACTTACCCAGCCCCAAATAGCAACTCTGTCTTTGTCAATGTAGCCAAATTTGATGAATTCCCTAAAATACAAAAAAGAAAATTATCTCAATTGAGGGCAGCAAATTCAAAGGATGCAAACTGCAAACAAAGGCCTCATCGTCGTCGTCACTCATTGATGGTTTTGGCATTTCCTGTCTGTTTATGCTTGGGAGAGTTTTGACCACAGAAACAAGTCAAATCCAGTTTTATCAAGCTTTCCTGGGAAAAGCTGAAAGATGAAGCTGTTTGTTTGAGTGTGGAATGCATTGACTGGTCTAAACTGTGCCTTGTTCTCCTCACCTGGCAGCTGTTATCTGATCTTCCACCTCATAGGTTCCCAGACGTTTGTAGATTGCATGCATTATCTTGTCACCTTGGTAACCGCTTCCTCTTCCATCAAAGCTGGCGACGATGATTTTCTCAGTGCTGGCCAGGTAGGTGGACCAGCTCACCCTGTAGACAAAATCGGCTTTCTGACTGCAGGGACCAGCGTACCTGGGAGGTTGGGCAACATTCAGTTTATGAGCTCTCTTTAGAAAAGCATTTACAATCTTATAATTAAATTTGATTGCTTTTTTTTGATAAATTCTTACACATCTATTAGCAAAGGGTACTTCTTGGATTCATCAAAGCCTGGAGGCAAAAACATCTGGTACCAGAGATCTGTCAAAAATATTAAGATCCACAGACAGACATAAATGACTTATTCATGTTTGTAAAAAACAGTAGTGGAAGAAATTCTCTTTTTTACTTTAGTAACTCCTAACCGTCAAAGAGACACAAAGTAAACGTGATGTTTCGTAAGATGAGATATGGGGTAGGAAGTTCTGCTACACACATTTTGTACTATTTCTTAAGTTTTCTTCAATTTTTGCTTTTTGTGAAATATTTCATCATTCTATCTCTTCAGTCCTCAAACAGAGGTTGTGGTTTTGTGGTTTTTACATGTGCTGTACTATTTCTTGAGTGTGCATAGTAGCTTCCTCAAGAAATAGTCTGGCACATTACTCCTTTTACAGGGATTAAACAAATGATCAATAGATTACTAGAGGTTCTAGAAGGTACATATTTTTTTTTTTTACCAGAAAAACCTTATTTCCTCTGTTTCCTCTCCTTAAACCAAGCTAAGCTAATTCCTGGTGGAGCCAGGTTTATATTTTAGCACCTGTTATGGGTGATTTACTAAGAATTATTGCGTAGATGACAACAGGAGCAAACACAATGGAGGTGGCAGTATTTAAATGCGTGTTTTAATGGTTTCCGCCATGGAGAGTCGGGAGGGAAAGCAGCCAATGCGTAAAAAACCTTGGTTTGTTTCGTTCAGTGCGTCCAGCGTATGTGGAAATCGTATGTATCTGCCCATCTTGCCTGATGGACTTGAGACAGCACGCCTGGAAAAACTGCTTTGGGAAACCCCTGCAGAAACAGCTACAGTATGCTGGAATGACCCAGACGCGAGGAAATGCCAGCAGCTCAGTGCTTCATCTAATACAACAACAACAGCAGCCATCTCTGCACAACACTTGGCGGTTTGCACCTTCCTTTCATAGACATCTTCCTTTCAAACGTATTAAATACAGAGGCTGTTGCACTCACGTGAAATTGCGTTTAGGCTGGTAGATCACATTGCGTGTAGTAAATAAATGTATTTGCATGTTGCTCCCCAAATTGCATATTCATTAAGTTAAAAGTACTAAATGAACAACAGGTGCTATCTTGCACTTTTGAAAGACGTCACTTTGCGTGCACACAGTTAGTAGATCAGCTTACGTGGTAATTTGCTGAAGACATCAAGTTTGCACACGTCTTTACTCACGCAAACCTTTAGTAAATCAGGCCCTTAGTGTACAGACTAAATCGATCTTCTCAACTAACTCTCAGCAAGAAAGGGAATTACGGGTATGTCCCAAAATGTGAATCTATTACTTTGACTGTTTGAGGTCTGAAGAGGTAGAATGGTGCAATATTTCACAAAAAACAAAAATTTAAGAAATTTTAAGTAAAAATGTACAAAAAGAGAGTAAAAAGTTAAATATTTTGTCTCTGAAATTCAGTCCACTGGTTAAATATGAAATGTTGAATAAATTTACCGTATCCGTCAATTTTAATGGAGCGTCGACGCATGGTGGGCATTTGGATGTCAGCTATCAGGCTGCTAAATGCAGTATTGTTCTCCAAAACCCTTATCACTACAAATGCACAAATATAGAAGGGTCATTAGAATAACATTTTCTCCTCCTTGATATTATTTCAGATGTTATTGCAAATTTGTGGATTACCTTTTTCATTCCTGTTATCCATGAGAGAATAGAAAGGAATGCCAGGACCTTTGTGGGAAAAATTACAATAATATATTTCATTTTATTTGTTTGTAATAAAATAAACAATAATGTTGTTATATATACATTATACAGACAGTGGTATATTGCAAAAAATCTGAGAGGGAAAGACAACAAAGAAAGTATAACTGACCACTGCAGCTCATGCGGTAGAAGGAGGCATTGTGGCTGAAGTAGGCTGAGTTGTACTGACAGTTTTCTTTATTTAATGCACAAGTCAGACACTTGGTCTCTTGTTTGGTCCACCTGCCCAACACACACACACACACACACACACACACACACACACACACACACACACACACACAGTAAGTCTGAGGAAATGCTTTTTCATTTAAAAATTATGTCTTCAAATAACAAGCAAAAATAGTAAAACAGTAAAATAAAGACCCTTACTTGTAAACATTCCTTCCCCCTGGCCTACCGCCCTCTTCATTACTTGAATAATATCTGTGGAATAATTGGTATGAATGATTTGAGAGAAAGACCAGTAAAGGAGGAATTCAGCTCATGGGATATGACTTAGCAGAGACAGCAAATATGAACAATTTTGGTGCATAAAAAATACTGCACATAATTCAAACTTACATACTATCTGCAGTTACTTTCAGGATGTCTGTGACTTCCCATTCTCCAGATGTGATTGGTGTAGCTGTGTCCTGCATGAATGAGTCAGAACAGTATGCGTTATTAATTATGAATATTAATGAATATGAATATGAATATTAATTATGAATATTGTGCTATGAGTGTGTGTGCGTGATCTTGCACAAGACAAAACAAAAAAGATAAATATATAAATATTCTACCCACCCGGACCACATGATGGATGTGCTTGTACCCTTTGGCGTCGCTCATCAACAGGTAATAGCTGTTCTTGTCTGCTGCAAAAACTGGTTCTGGTGGAGAGAACTGTAGGAAGAACAAGATTATTAGCATATACTCATAGTATATATATATATATATATACAGTCATTCAGCTCCAAGCCCATATGTTCCTAGTGAGGACATAAATCTTTTAAAACAGCTCACAAATATACAGTTAGATTTTTGTTTTAAATACAGTGATACAGTAATTTTTAGCTAATGTTAATCTAATAGGTGAAAACATTTGTTGGGGACTATTTTCAGTGGTGGATTAATCTACATTTTGTGCTCTAGTGTTTGGTGCACGGTGTGACACCACAGCGGTGTATGTGGGATTAATCAAAATAAAATACAATGTGTGTGTTACATAGTCATCCAGTGCAACAGTTTGGCTCATTGATGTGTTTTTAATGTTTTTTTTGACAACAATGGAGCTCTGTAGCGCAGACATACACACCCACTATTTGCTAGTAAGATCAACTAATTGTTGTCTTTGGTCTTTTCATGAAATTTGTTTGCAATAAAAAAGAGAAAAATATTTGTACAGATTTATCCATTAACAGTGTACAGGACATACCCGTCCAATCCAACCGGTGGAACTTTTCACCTCCAGATGCTGAAAAAATAAATAGAATTGTTTGTTTTTTTAGCTGCACTAAGTTACATGTTATAACAATACACCAGCCTTGTCAGTCTAAAAACCAAGGCAACACATTTTAATTTAGAAACCCTTTTGCTTACATGGGAAATTTCCAACAGCAAGGCTGCTGTTACACATGCAACATTTTTACACAAATTAATTTCATTAAAGCTGCACTGCTGCAGTCAATACAAAAGCTGTGTGAACTTTCGTTGCTTCAAGATTAATGTCTTTTTTGCGATTACGTTAAATCAACAACCAAATCATGGGATTTCAGTTTGGTACCACGGTAATCAGTAACAAAGATGTGATTAGCAAGATTTTGTGACATAGCGCTAAGAAAGAGAAATGTCCATGATTCAGTGTTGTTGTAGGTGTAGATCTTGCTATTTTTGTACAGATGTTTGTGGTCCCCAGAGGATGAAGCCTAATGGCTTTGGTGATCCCAATATAGTGCAATACTTCAAGTCAAACATTTCACTAATGCAGTGAAATCTCTCAAATATCAACAGCTGTACTTTGTGTTTAGTGCAAATTAGCAAATGTTAGCATGCTAACACACTAAACTAAGACTTGCTCAACAAGTCAATGGCTCAGGAAGTAGAGCGGGTTGGCCATTAATCAGAAGGTCGGTGGTTCAATCCTTGGCTCCCCCTGGTTGTCGAAGCAAGATACTGAATCCCGAATTGCGCCTGGCGCTGTTCCACCAGTGTGTGAATGTTAGTTTCCATTTGAGCACTTAGGCTCAGTGTGTGAATGCGGTGTAAAAGCGCTTTGAGTTGTCGAAAAGGCGCTATACTAACACGGAGTATTTACATAACTGTTAATTATCAGCATGTTAATATCCCGAACATGTTAGCACACTGATATTAGCATTTAGCTCAAAACGCCGCTGTGTGAAAGTACAGCCTGACATAACCGCTTCAACAAGAGGAACATCTACCAATAACTCTTTCAATGCACTTAGGCTCAGTGTGTGAATGTGGTGTAAAAGCGCTTTGAGTGGTCGAAAAGGCGCTATACAAATACGGAGTATTTACATGTAAACATATGTGGAAATGGGGATATTGTGTTAAGAGAGACTTGAAAAAATGCCCTATAAATCATTTATGTGTGACTAAATTTAACCAAGCAATGCATGGCAGCTGGTGTCACGTTCGCAGTTGTGCTGAAAGCAATTTAGACAGAATAAACTAAGTGCAGGTCTATAAAACCTTTACCTTATCTTCCCTTTCAGTAAAAAGTGTTGCTAGGTGTAGGCTTTATTGCTGCTGAAATGGTTCATGTACTTAAAACTCATCATGAAGATGTTTGTATAGTTCTATGACACCAGTTTAATATTTGTTATAATGTAAAAAGAACAAATAAACTAACAATAATACCTGGTCATAACTTTATGTTTTACCTCGACAGGATCCCATGTGTTTCCACTAAAGTTGTAGATCTGAAGAATGAGGTGGTTTTGTACTCTTTTCAGCCACTGGACAGCAAGACGTTTATCTGTCACCCAAGTGACAGTGGCCAAGTAGTGCTCACTGAGGGCAAGGGAAAAAAAGAAAAGAAATGATACACTTTGTTTGTTTTCCGATTTCCTTCCCTGACAGCTGGAGACAATAGCCTGACACAAACTTTAACAGTCTAATAGAAGCTTCTTCATTACCTCGAGCTGAATGAAGGGGGAACAACAACCTCAGTAATTTCTTTTGTGTTGTCAGTGTCCACAACAAACAGTTTCACAACAGGGTTGGGAGTACCTGGCTGCACAAAAATGAAATGTAAGAAACACCAGATAATAATGATAATGCAAAGCACGTCTGAACCCAGAGGACACAGGTCATGGACATGCAACAATACAATAATCCCAGCGAAAGCTTGTTAGAGTGAACCAAGCCCTGAATGGTCCCACCTTTGGGTATGGAATGGAAACAGTGCTGGGGTACTGGTTCTCGCCGTACCAGGAGTACTCTATGGTGTGGACATCAGTGTCATTGAACTCAGCGTAGGCCACGTACTTCCCTCCAGGTGACCACCACAGGGCCTGATTGGATGAGAACATCTCCTCTGGAAGGGGGGGGAAATGTGAAGCTGAGTTTCTTCATTCAGGACTCCCATGGGGGTTAAGTTTGGGGTTCAATTCCTGCTACAACACTGCATGTAATGATGCTCCTATAAGCTGCAGTAGCCTACTTTGTGTTGTTGTATGAGGATACTGCAGCAGTATGGTTAAATAAATGTATTCTTACTACAGCTGAAAAATTACATCAGCCCTGTATTGGGTAATAGTTCAACTGCCTCTCTTACAAAAATGCATTGTCATCAAGCAAGAATTTCACAATAACATTTCCAAGAGTTCTGATCTGAATTTAATTTGTTCTGATTACACTGAACTGTTATGAATGTTGTTCCTGAGGAGACAGTGTTTCTGATTATCTAAGTGGTGAAGCCAAGTCAATTTTATTGAGGGGGCTTTACAATCTTTCAAGCATACCTCGATTTGAATGGGGGTAAAAAAAAATGGATGGAAACAGAAAGAGCAACAGAGGAGGAATCCTTTTCCAAGGATGGCCAGACCTGCCATAGATGCTGAAGTGACTCCAACAAGTTAAATATATTTAAAAGAGTTACTTATGTACATGTATGAGTATTTTATTTTAAAGGATAAATGTGACATGTAAGTGATCACAAGCCAAAAAGGTTGGAAACTGGTTTAATCTTTATTCATAGTATCAAAGTATATGCCTCTGAGATATAGTGGAACAGGAGTATGGAAACACTCAAAATAGTACTTAAATAAATACACTTAGCTTTCAGAATTTATGGTGTGTATGTTAGTATCATACCCTTCTTGTCTTTTTGTCTTATTCTGGTCATTGTTGAGTGAATACTTTGTTACTTTCCATTTAGTTAATATAATTGATTTATACCATATTCCCACCTGCCATTCAAATGTGATCTGTACCAGGATACTTTATTTTGACCCGCATGTTAATGTTGAGTGTAAATGCACGCAGAGCACGTTGGAATCCAAATGCCATGGGATCAGCTAGACCATATTTGCAAGATCCAATCACAATGTAGGCAAAATAGGGATATTGGGATCTCTTGTTAATAGCAGGTGTAAATGCAAATGCCTCTGGCTCAGATGTCATTATAATGTAACCGTATACAAATCACATGTTAATACCGAGTATAAATGGAACCTTATAGTTCGACATGATTCCTAAACATCATGTGCCACTTACCCTCATACACCCAGTCCGGGATCCCATTCAAAATCAGACCTTCCATGCCGTTGAAAGTGACTTGCTGTGATGGTGACTTAGGGTTTGTCTTTATATACACATCGTTTTCCCAAACATAGGCCTGAAAATGCAATAAAAATACATAAGTACAGGAAAGACACTCTCTGCTCAAGTGTTTCAAGTGATCCTCTCATCTATCACCCACTTCAATCCGAAGTGTCAATCAAAGCTATGTACGTATAAGCAATAATTTGTCTTTTCCAAGCTTACCAGTTTGTTCCCTTCAGGAGCCCAGGAAAAGTACTGGACTTCATCAGGAATGGTAGAGTTTGTGATAAATGAGCTGAAATTAAGTGAGAAAAAAAAATACTTTGTGCCATACTATTATTTTGTTTTAAAAGCAATTGCATGCATAACATATTTATAATTTATAATTAGGATACTTACCCTAATTCACGGTCATAAAGAGAATATGAACCTGTAAATGAATGCCTCCACAGCTAATGGGAGAAAACAAAAAACAAACACTGTAGTGTGATCACTTCAGGAGGTTTAAATAGGTATCATATTCATTTGAATTCATTTGAAAACCATAGCGTACCTTGGAACGGTTGCTCATGAATGCAACATATTTGTGGTCAGCAGACAGCTGGTATTCATAAGCATTTTTTTCATACTGTGTTGGAAAAAAGAAAACAGTCCAAAGAGTTTTACAGAGCCCCTACTCACGACCTCACTGACAACAATGCATTTGTTTTGACGGGTATGTTCTCATATTGATATCATGTGGTTTAAGTTGCTTATACAAAAGAAGCACACAAATGCACACGAGGAGGATGACTTACAAACTTGTCTTTGCTCAGGAACTCTATGACAGTCCCTGTGACCACGTCGTTGAGGAAGACTGAGCCCTGGGACTTATACAGATACTCATGATCTGTGGAGGACAATGGAAAATATGAATGTAAAGTAGAACAGAATATGTTATTTAAAATGTAGGACAAGCATGCAAATCCATATAAAGGGGTTCAAAACCACATGCTTAAGTAACAAATGCATGAGTCACAATTATTTACTGCTTGAATTAACACAGCATGTATCATGAACCATTTCCTGGACACGTCACTGTGAGTTTATATGATTATGTTAACACTTAAAGGGCCACTCCACATATTAGCGTACAGCCTGTGAAAACAGTTGCGTTATGTCTTCTGAGGCTCTGAGGAGCTTTGTCAAGTTAGACCCTGATGGTGTCACAGTGATGTCATCGGGGAGTAAAAGTATACTAGGCACTAATGCTGCGTTCCAGGCAATTCGGAAATTTCTGACCTCCAACTAGAAAAAGTACTGCAGAACGCCACTTGAAGTCGGATTTCCTACGCGTGAACTCGCAGAGAAAATATCTACCCCGACTTCAGGAGTAGCAGCTGAATGATGTCACACAACACTGGCAGCTCACATGGAAGCACACATGGTATATGGTATATTGTATTGTATATCTCTGCCTCTGCTGCACTGATTTTGACCATTGGTTTCTCAGTCCATCTCTTGTGAGTCCATAAAGTTAAACTTTTTTTCAGCCTGATCCAAAGTGGTGGGCTTACCAACCAACTAGTAGACTGACAGTGCCTTCCAAACAGCCTTGCAGCGAGCATGGCTAAAAAACGGCTTTAAATTTCAATGAGTTAAAGCTCCCGTTCTGCGTTCAGAGAGGCTGCATGGATCTGCAACGCCCTTTTCTATCCAGCTAATTTGGTGGCATGTAGATTAATATAGATGTAGATTCATGTATGAAGTCATTAAATGATGATCCGTTAAGTGTTACCTTGCCACATAAACTCAGTGTGACTTCCCTTGCATTAATTAAGCATGTGTTTTGAACTCACATTATAGTGTTATCAACTAAATGTGAAAAAATATCTCCATTTACACACACAGACACTTGAATGATGGGATTGATCTAAGTGAATTAGTAACTTGTTAGTTTTTATTACTAACAGAGGAGACTGTTAAAATAAAAAAAAAAAACATCCTTGGTGACACATTTACAGTTTAGCGGCCAGTAAACGTTTGGCTGTTATAAATGTCATCATTGTTCACCTCCACTCCTATTACCCACAGGTTTCAAGACAATACTACTGTCCCCCACCTGAGATCCACATCATGCTGTAGGACTTTGGCTTTAGTGAACTGTTGAAGACATCCTCCAGGGTGAACGATCTCTGGTTCTTGTTGCCCCCCTGCCCCTCTGAAACAGAAAGTTAGAACCTGGCAGTGACTTGATGGTCACTGGTTACAGAAAGGCCCATGATATCACACACACACACACACACACACACACACACACACACACACACACACACATCCTGATCATCATCATGAAGCAAGGATACTGCTGTAAAAGCTGTAAGTGATAAGTGGAATATTGCTTATGTCAGTGTGTTTGCGGATAATTTGTATGAAGCTATTTCAAGGCATATGCTGGATCAGAGAAGCTAAATTGTCCTTCTTTGTGATGCAACGCCATAAATTGAATACAATAAAGTAATTTCCATTAAGACATCTGTTTTATTCTAAATTTATTAGAGTTGAATTGCTTCACATTTCCTATTCCTATTTTGATTTGAACAGTGATCCAAACGGATCATGCGTAAAGATGCGTGCGTCAAGTACTTTCTCTCATACGTGTTTAACGGTGCGTCCAACCACAGATAATACATTAATGCCAACACCTGTTAGGCTCTCATTTAACAGCAAAGACTCACCTTTCAAAAGTACAGCCGTAGGTACCGCTATCAAGATGACGACGACTGCTACCCCAAAGACTCCGAGGAGCACCTTGGCGATGGAAACCTGTTCAGAGGTGAACGAGCAAAAGTCAGAAAAAACTCTCTGTGAAGCATACCCCAACATAGCATCGAAATGTGAGTATAAACAAAACACCACCAACCATTGTTTCTGCGCGTCCGTGAAGTGTGTAACCAATATCTGTCCAAATCACAACTCCATCGATCCAGGCGGCTACACTCGCTGGCAACACTTTACTATAGGACTGCAGTGGGTTTGCGGTTAAATATTATCTCGACTGAAGTTTCAAAGGTACATGGGACAATAAATGTCCAGCGGAGTAAGGATCGTCAGGTTTGATGGTGTTCCCAGTGTTTTGAGGAAGTGGGCTTGTCAGGCTGTTCCCCATACTGTCCACTGTACAAAACGTGTAATTCAAACTTTGAGGCAAATCGCCGCTGTCTCTCTGAGAATATGACACATTTATAGACTTAAATATGACAACCATAGTTCTACATGCAAATATCCTTTTTTTTTTGTTAAAAACTGGCAGCATACAGACTGTCGTCAGCTCACCGGGACGTTTACACTGTCCTGTCTATAGTTACAAATGCATTTTTCATGTCTTAACAGGAAATTATTTGGTTATTGTGTATATACACAGTGAGAAGCCTCATATGACTCATGATACTCTGTTTGCTTACTCTCATCCAGCTGATTCTAAATTCCTCCTAACAAAGAAAACAATACTTCGGCTTATAAATACACAAGTAAAACTCAGAAGTGAGGAAATACACATTTGAAATACAATTAATATACAACATATTAGGGATGTCTTAGGCCAAATTCACAGTTTGACAGTTTTATAAAACACAAATACTGAAATACATTTACTGGACCTTCAGCTGTCAGGGTCAGTGTGTGTCTCTACTAACACCTCATGAAGGACATTTATTTAGTACATGGGAACCAGCACACTGGGAGCTGCCACTCCAAACTTGCTTCATGTGTGCTAAAGTTACACATGAAGCATTTTTAAAAGGCGGTTATAAATATTTGTAGTTGTCTGTGTTGGCTAAAAAAATCTATTTAAAAGTAATTCCCGCACAGCTGTGTCCCGGCAGAGCTTAGAACATTCTTAGAAATCAGCTTTTAGTAGCAACATGTAGGGGTACTGTAGCATGGGACCCAGAGGAATCTGCCTGCTCCTGCTTTATTTGCTCTGGCAGAAGCATCTGGCCCCTCCTGTTTAGACAGATTTCCACACCTCTGGGATCTGGTCTGGCCAATCACAACTGTTAACTGTCTAATATGGGGCGTGTTTGATACCATGACTGTACAGATGGTTGACCAAACCCTTTGTTAAGGTAAAACAGATGTTCTTGCCATAATTATCTGTAGGTCTATCCAATTGCATCCAGAGGCATTCTGGTCTGCTTCATTTATAACGCCCCTTGGTAATCAAAAATCAACTGAGAGGCTCCAGATTTAGAGTGGGGATGCCAGACTAGGGAAACTGAAGACATAGAACTGAATTTAAATTAATAAAATAAAAGAATGATGCTTGCTATCTGCTACAATAGCAAAAGTGACATGCTGTAGTTTCACTTTTAAACCAGACCACCTGTAAGTAACTTTAGAAAAAAGAAATAACGTATTTTTCTTCTTATAAGTGAAACTTGTAAGTGAAACTTTTAATACACTCAGGGGTTTTGATGCTACAGCCTCACTTGGTCTGGTATGACCAGTACATTAGGACAAACTTAGGCAGGTGTTACTGTTACACCATGTTTGCACATTTAATATTATTCCATTAAATGTGCAAACATTCATCATCCAGGTACATACTTTTTAGGCTGTAATTAACATTGAGGCAACATTCAGTGTATTAAGTTGCTCCCCCTTCCAAATGTAAATTGTAGCTTAAAAAGTTTTTTCCAACATCATTTGCCAGTTCCTTCTTTATGATCATCACAGATTAGATAAGTAAAATTAAGGACCAAAGCGTTTTGCCTGAATTCACCTAATAGGTCCACTTCATTAGAAGTCCCAGTATTTTGTACATATTTGACATATTTATGATATTATATATAGTTTAACATCCCAGAAAATACATGAGGCATTTAACGCTCTGCTTCACATTTGCTTAACAGTTTTCAGCCATGCTGGCGTGGATTTAGACATGAATTTTGTCATATTGACAAGTACAGTAAGTGCATTTTCTCGTGTTTCTTTCTTCACATTTCTCACTACTCAGGAGTTTGTGGTTTGATCCCCTGCTCCTCCAGTCTGCATGTCAAAGTCCTTGGGCAAGACATAGAACCCCAAATTGCTGTGTGAGTGTATGAATGTCAGTTTCTTATGATGAGCAGTTCGCACCTTATCATCAGTGTATGAATGCGTGTAAATGGGGTGAACATGACTGTGGAATGTAAAGCGCTTTGAGTGGTCGGAAGACTAGAAACGTGCTATGCAAGTACTGTGCATTTACATTTACATTCGTGTGTCGTGGCCCAGGTATGACCAGTCTATACCTCAGATGACTTTGAACGGTTAAATGACTGATAACATAACAAGAAAGCTAATAAACTGACTGTCATAAATGCCATACACTATATTTACATTATCATTAATATCCTTCCTGTTTCAGTCTAGTTCCTGAATGCAGCGTGAGAACTGTGTCACTGACTGTGGCAAAAGAACATTATATATATTTTAGACAGAAGTACATGACGGTATCAATCAGACACAGGTAGAGCAGGTAGGCTCTGAAATAAAAATCAATTTTAGTCCATGTTGCAACAGACTATGGACATTCTCCTCTTTGTACATGCTTTAAGTGCTGACCAGTCACTGTAAATGCTAAAAGCCTGTTAAAAGCTTAACAAATATAAAGCTGTGGCTTTATGAGGAATATACATCATATTCTGCAGTTGTTCCCTTCACACCGGACATCCTCAGCAAACAAATAGACAGTGGATGTCTTCCCTAATGCAGCGTTGCTTGTTTGAAGAGTATTACTTCATAAATGCCTCCATTTGCCTGACACTAAGAGTGACTAAAAACGTTAAAAGGTGTCACTTTGAACACATGTCGCTCTTATGTAGTGGACAGATATAGTGTTGGTGTGTGGAGACAGACATCGAGAGAGATGGAACAGAGAAAAAAGGAGAGAATGAATGGAAAAAGCCATTTATACATTACAGTGATTGAGAGAGCTGTGATTATATGGCCATTTAAATTCCTTTTTGACTATAAAATGATAAAAGTAAGGTTATATCATATTAATAGTTTTAACTCTATCATACAATGTCTTCCTATCTAATGTTACTTCTAAATCAATGTTTTTGTTATTAATTAAAAAACGTAGGTATAATAGGTTTAGACACAATATTTCCTGTATCTCTCGCTTTAGCTGTTCATATTAAATAAAGGCAATAATAGACCCAAAAAAACAGCAAATTGCCATGTTTCAGAACCAGAAAATTGTGTGTTTGGTTGATTAAATGAGTGAAACAATTAAATATGAAAATTAGTTACATTTATCTGACACTTTTATCCAAAGCAACTTACAATTGCTATACATCTCAGAGGTCGCACGCCTCTGGAGTCTTACTAAGGGACACAATGGGGGATGTCTCACAGTGGGAATCGAACCCAGGTCTCCTACACCAAAGGCAAGCATCTTATCTATGCGCCATCACCACCCAGTTGAATGACTAATTGGTTAATTGACTAATTGCTTCAGTTCTAATATGAAACAATGGGCAAAAGATCATGTTCCAAATGTTTCTAAGTTAGTTAGTTAGTTAGTTATAGAACTGAGGATAGTTTTTTGAAGCAGGGCTGTATGAGGTACTTCACCATAGACCACCACAAAGCATCTACTGCAGGTAGCCTAATACATTGACTATGGATCAGTACCTCGTACAGCTCCACTTCAAAAAACCCGAACTATCTCTTAGAAGGCCTTATGCACCCGGCGCAATGCGCAGTCCAAGTGTCATTGCTAGTTTCCAACTTGTCATTTTCACGGCAGGTCTTAAAATGAGGTGTGTTTAGGCAAATCCAACATGTCTCACGTGAGCTAAAAGTTGAATTGTGTTTCCTCTGGAGAGTTTCCTCTGTCCTGTCATGTCACTTTTAGAACTACAGTTTTTTTTGTTTTGCTGCTTAAATGCCCCACAATATTTGCTTTGACCTTCCTGCGCACATGGAAACGTTTAAAATGACTGACAGCAGCCTATCCAATCATGAAAGTAAATTATTAAAGACAAACACAAAATAAAGAAACCACTGGGGGAGAGGGGAGAGATGTGACCCCGTTAATCATAGTTTATAATAACGCAGCGTAGCGAGGAACTAGACGTTTCATAGAGAGGACTTCAGTCTGCAGTGGAGTTCAGACAGCTACAGCACATGAGACTGTTTATATCCTGCACTGGAGGCTGAGTATTTGCACTTGTAAGTCAGAGAGTTAAAATGCCCAGTGTTTATTCAGTGGCATAAACAAAGTAGGGTTTTAATATCAGCAGAGGTGGTGTAACAGTCAGTACTATAATTGCATTCTTGGCTTGAGATTGAGTTTGGAAGTTATTGTTTGGAGAACTGTGAAGGAATCACTGTTAGAAATGGGTCAGTGATGCTTCTATTAACATCCTTATAGCACTGTGTGTGTCAGGTTAATGTACTGTAGCAGCAGCTGACCTCAACACTGTCTCTGCACAAGGACACTTTAACCACTGCACTACTATAACTACAGCAATTTTAAACATAAATATATTTCAGTTTGAAGATATGCCATTGAACATACAACAGGTGACATAAATATCTAATCGACCAGCATTACAACTGCGACAAGGTGAACAGGTGCATAGACAGAGAAATGTAACTTGTGTCATGACATGAGAATTAAACTTATGTAGGTTTTCACAAAAATATTGTGTTGACATTTTTCCTACAAGCTCTCACATTTACATGTTATCAGGACCATAACAACACATTTACCTTTATAGCTGCCAGTGAATGTTCTCATGAAGGGTTCACATTTCATTCACACTTCCACTAATCTGACTGTTACATCCAGGTTTCAGTGAGTCCTCCCACCACATATGTTTAGTTAAGTTAGAGTCATGAGACATCACAGAGCTCAACAGGAAATGATCGCCTCCTCTGCACTTTTCACCACCCACACTGTCCTTGACATGTTTCCCATATGAGCCAGTACACTGCTTTTCTGTTGAATTTCCTGAGTTTCACTGACGGGCACCATCTAGTGGTGGGGAGATGCCATCGGGACAGCCAAATATTTTGAAGAACTACTACTACTACTACTACTACTACTACTACTAAAATTAAAAAGCTTTAAGAACCCATTAGCTGGATCTCAAATTTTGTGAAAGCAAAACAATATGCCATAGTATAGAGTAGAAGCATTTGCACAGTATGATTTTAACATATAAAATCACAAGTTAAAAACACGGGAAATACTAATACAGATACTTAATAGGTAAGTTGAAATTCTAGGAAAGTGAAAACTGTTAACTTTATGGCAAATAAAATATAAAATGACTATCAGGGTCTTGTATGGCAAGCTGTTTTAGCATTTATTTCTTAAAACTTTCTAGTCGCTATTTAAAAGCTACTAGTACTTATACTCTGCAGTTCAGATAACTATTCATTAGTTACTAGTAAAACTATAATTGAATAGTTACTACCACCATTTCCATTTTACTAGTAGGCCTATCTATTATTTATCTACTGGTGCTTATTTTTTTTAGTTACTAGTAACTATTCAATTACTTATTAGAAAGAATTAAAATGTTACTATCAACAAGCCATTTCACTATTCATTAATGAATGAGTAGTAACCCAAAACAAATTACTAGTAAGAATGAAAATGGTACTAGTGTCTTTTGGAACAGTTACTAATGACTAATGAATGAATAACTGATACTAGTAAATGGAAATAGTTTCTAGTAACTATTCAATTAGTTACTAGTAACTAATAAAAAGGTGATATCTGAATTGCAGAGCCCTATTGATTTCAATGGTAAAGTAACTAAAAAATAGTTACTAGTAACAAATACTGAAGTACTAATATCAAATCAATTGTTACTAGTTAAACAGGAATAGTTTGGATGGAATGGCTACTAGTGACAAAACCTTACGTACTAGTATTGTCACTTGTTACTAGTAAAACAGGAATAGTTTCTTGCAGCCTAACTAATGGAATATTTTCTAGTGACAAAAACTTAAGTCCTAGTATCCAATCAATTGTTACTATTAAAACAGAAATAGTTACTAGTATCTAATGGAATAGTCACCAGTAGTGACTAATCAATAAGTACTAGTAGCATTTAATAAAAGTTTTAAGGAATAAATGTTAAAACAGCCATAGACTTGCATAGATTCTGCCTGAAGTGTGGTAGGCGGGTCCTTTACTCCTCCTCCACACCGATTGGCTGTCTGGTCCCGACAGCCCGGATATGATGTAGCAACTGTTCACACTTCTCGGAAGTTGCAGCGGTGTAACAGAGTAACACGTCTCCAGCGTCAGTCACACTTTAAATATATTAAACTTGCGATACTTTGCTGTTTTTCACAGAAATGGCTTATCCAGGGTACGGCGGGGTGAGTAAATGATATGTAACCGTGCTTTTACTGTCACTAACGAGCTACATTGGTTAGCAGAAAAGCTAACCTGGGGCGCTTGTTTCAGAGAATTTCCCGATAATTTAACACAAGTTGGTTTGCTAATTACAGGGTTTCGTGTATTCCTGTAGCAATGCAGACATCCAGATATAGTTTAAGTTTAATAGGTGACTTTATTTTTACAGTTTCATTTGAAAGTTAGAAGCTAAATTGGCATCATTAGCTCAGAAAAATGTCTTCCGGGATGTAAGTTCCTGAACTCTCAGGAGTAACGGTAAACGTCGGTTACTCAACTAAAATAGCAACTGCCTGTAGTCGAGCTGTGCAGGTTTGGGTGGTGCCTTCTTTAAAGCCCATACACTATATCTCAAACTGTAATTCTATTAGTTTGATATAATGCATAATACACTCATTGTATAATGTTATATGAATTTAGAT
The DNA here is from genome assembly GCF_021292245.1 of Micropterus dolomieu. NCBI lineage: Eukaryota > Metazoa > Chordata > Actinopteri > Centrarchiformes > Centrarchidae > Micropterus > Micropterus dolomieu. The sequence continues at coordinate 5,572,376 of NC_060150.1, forward strand.
GAATGCACTGATCCTGGACAAATGTTAAACTTTGTCTAACGAAGCTGAACTTTTAGCAAGTCTGAAAGTGTGACCTTTAAACGTGGACTGCAGTAACTCTTTGGTGTTGTAAAATAAGGACTACAACCCACAATGCTCGCCCTCTGGCATTGAATCAGCCAATAGCAGGCCTGCAAAGGGGGCAGGTCTGCATTCTTTCAGCTTCCTACACACCTGAGGCCTGTTCTGTGAATTAGGGCTGGGCGGACAGGCCAAAAATGTTACCACGACAAAACAATGCACATCACTTGGTACAGATAATTATCACGATAACTGTCAAATCTTTATTTCCATCTAGTTTAGAGGCAGATTTTTGAAACCAGATGACTATTTTAATGGTCAGAACAAACACTTCCACAAATCTGAGGTAGAAAATTAGAACAGTTCTAATGATAAAATCTATATTCAAAAAATATGCATGAGTAAAATTAGGTAAAACCTTATTCTTTCACTTCCTTTTTCTTAACCATAGAAATATCTAAACAGAATAACTGCTGATTTCTGTGTGATTCTAATGAATTATGTCAAACATTTATTATATTTTTATTGAGGAATATTATATTGTAGTAATTCTTATCGTTTTATCGCCCAGCCCTTCTGTGAAGCAAGTTCAACATACCCAGGATATCTTTTTGTTATGTGGCTGGTCACACAACACTGATTATCAACTCTGTATGTCAACCCAGGGTTTCCCAATCCAGCCATGATCACATAAAAGGGCCATTGTTTGCAGCAAACATGAACAAGTCTACTTAGCAGAAGTGCCATATTTTACAAAGAGCAAACTGTAATATTAGACAAATATGAAGAACTTAAACTCATAATCCAGACTAAAAGCTACACAGATGCAACTTCCACATGCAGGAAGACAGAAAATCATGACTGTGTTAGGTAACAGGCTTTCATAATATCACTACCCCATCATTAGGGCCTGAGTAGCTCTGAGTAGTAATGTGTTGCTTAGATGTGTTATGGCGTGCATTACAATTTTAGCCTTATCATTTGTGCTGTAGCGGCTGTGTGTCAGCTTTTTGACATTAAATAAGTGGTCGTTCCAAAAAACTTTCAAGAACCTCTCGTCACTTAATAAAGTCAAATTTATTTATTTATGTGCTCAAAAATGTTATTCTAAAATTATTCTAAAGGAAGTTCATAAAGCTACGTAAAGGAAAATCCATTGATTCATACCATATATAATGCTCATATATGGGAAGATTGAATCTGAATCACGGCATCAGTTCCAACATTTACTGAAACCCCTCCCCCATATTACCTGCGCCCACACAGCAAAAGGTGGGGCACTACATGACCAGGCTCTGTATTAATATGAGAACCAACAGCAACCTCAAGTATAATAGACAAATTCATATTAAACTCAACTTGAATACCAAAATGAATGCTCATAATATTTAGCCAAACATAAAAATGCTATGACAGGATGTGTGGAACTGGGAGCAAATAAAAAATAAATATAAAAACATTTCAGAGCGGTCTTACTTTCCTATCTTAAAATTACACCAGGTTTAATGCTTCAGTCAGTCTCTGCTGTCGGATGATATCTGGATACAAAAGCATCTCTTCATCACCCACAACAAAAACATACAACCTGCGAATACTGATGTCATTTTCCAGGAGGACTGACTGGTCAGTGGGCGGTGCCTTTTATTGCGTTGATCTCTTATCTCAAACATAACCTTCTCCGGAGCAGGTTAGCCGTTAAGCGTAACTTAGCATGGTGATGTAGCCAGGTAAGAAGTCGTAGGACTGAACACCCAGGGTTAACCCTGAAGTTACCTCGATAACCACACATCTCGCTTCGTAGGAGAGGCCCCTGGTTGTAAATGCTTCATGCTTCAGATTATTGAAAAGTGCAAGAAGAGAGCTTTTATAAGATATTTCCTAAATAATTGACAATATTCAGTTAAGGAACACAGATCACGTGTCTGTGGTGGTGCTATAAAATGGTTACGTTTCAATCAGATGCATATTTAATTTTTGTCTTTCTGAACAACAAAAATGAAAAATGTTCTTAAAAAAATGTTTAGAATGAGTTTGGTTTGTGGGGTTTATATTGTCTTTCAAACTCACCAGAATTCTTGTATTTCACAGCTCAGCAAATACGTCACGTTTGTTATTACTGATGTAGTTAATCTGAACATTAGGAAGAAAGGATGTGCATTGTGCTTGTATTCATGCAGAATCCTTTTTCATGGTGTATCGTTAACGAATGAGCAGATTTATATATTTATCTGTTCTTCGTTCTGATCTGTTCTCCGCCTCAGTATGGGGGTCCGATGCCAGGCATGCAGGCTCAGGGGATGCCTCCCCAAGGAATGCCAGGAGGACACATGGGAGGCCCCATGGGTGGGCACATGGGTGGACAAATGGGAGGTGCACCTCCCCAGGGAGGATATGCCCCCTATGGAGGAGGCTATGCAGGCACGTATGCAGCCCCAGCCCCAGCACCAGCTGCCAATGATCCAATGTGGGGTTACTTTACAGCCATAGCAGGCCAGGTAGGCGTGGTTTAACTACTCTAGAAGAGCACATGTTACAGGTATCCTTTATAAAAGCCACGTTTTTCACTGTAGGCCTGCTTTCATTTTCACATTTCAAGTGTGGACAAGACCCAGACATTCTCTCTTTTCAGATATTTCAGGTTGTTTTAAATGGTTCAGGAAACTCACAGTTGAGAAATGTTCAGTTCTGTCTTAACTTGATTTCTCTGGTACTACCCACTACCAGTGCAAATTACTAATTTTACAGTGAAAGGTGTGAAGTAGTCTTTGGTAGTATAAAACATTGGATTAATTTTGCTTTTTGTGTTATTTGTTTTTTTTTTTTTTTTTTTCTAGTTGCCTGCAAAACTTTGGGGGATTTAAAATGCCTACAGAAATACAAAGTGAAATATGATGCACATTGTTATAATTATTTTCTTCTTTATACATTTACTGGGTCATAATTAAATGTACACTTTAATATGTTATTTAGCGCTGACAACAAAAAAAACTGAATCCTCTCCAACCAACTATTCAAGTGTCTATCATGGCAGCTGCTGACAGCACTAATAAACCCATGGTCCTGCCCCTAGGCTGAGATTGAACAGTTGTATTGTTTACTGTTTTGTCGTGTTTAGGGGGGGAAAAAAAAAAACAACAACCGTAAACTCGTCATTACATTTAATGACAGTAGCAGTATCGGCAGGTCTATGCTGCTGCCTGCTGGGCTACACTTAAATACAGTACACGTCATTACTTTGTTTTCTGTGTTGTGATTAGATTTTCATGTCATAATGAACAAGAATTGATTCCGTAATTGAAGACAGAAAGCTAAAACTCTGCCCTTTTACTGTAATTATGACAGTAAATTCCAACATAAAAAAGGAAATGCAATAACAGTGTGTATTGTAGTTGCATTTTAAATCTCCCTTACAGAATGCTTCCACACTTATTCGCATATTATTTAAGACCACTTAAGTTACTTGAAATGCACATTTTCTTTTCCTTTATTTCCCCGTTGTCACTTGGCGTGGTGTATACAGTACTGGTGGTAGCATACAGAGGGTGATTATGCAGTCTCCTCAGAATGATGTTAATTCACACATGACTGAATATCACTTCCCTGCTCTGCACAGGACGGTGAGATTGATGCAGAGGAGCTCCAGAGGTGCCTGACCCAGTCTGGTTTTAGTGGCAGCTACACTCGTAAGTTCACTACCGTGCCTTTCACAAAAGAGGATGACTGACTCCTGAATTATAGCACTCCCATGAGTTAATTTACAGTGCACAGTTAGGTTAAATTCATTCAAGGGTTGTATTCTTGCAGGACAGGTATTTGAGCTTCATGCATTTAACAAAAACCAGCTGCTGCTGTGACTCACTAATCTTACCACTAGGAGTGTGATTTACACCATTTGCTAAGGTTGACATGTTTTAATGTACATTTAATGAGTTGTTAAACCAACTGGGGTGTGAAGGGAGTGTTTTTGGGTTGAAGCATTGCAACAACTGCTTCTTTTTTTTTTTTTTTGTGCTCAGTGTCACAGTAGAGGGAGTTGTGCACACCATCTCTGTGGGTTCTCAAATTGTTTGCGTTTGCTGGCGAGCTGACTGAATCCATAACTCAACTGCAATCAAAATCTGCTTTTATAAGTTTTAATATTGTAGTATTTGATTATGAGCAGGTGTTGGTGACTTAGAAGTAACAAGGACTTCCTCCAGCTTCTCTCAGCAGCAAATAATACCTTTGTGAATTACTCTTAAAGGTGGGGTAAGCGATTCTAATCCAGTTCATGCCTTTTTGTTTTTTTTTGGTTGTCAAATTCAGCCAATATCTCCTCACTCCTAGCTGTAAGTTCTTTGTGTGCGGATGTCGCACACCCCACCTTTAAGCCTGAAAACATGTCAGCCCTGAGGTTTGGGTTTCTACTGACTATCTCAGCCTGTCAGGAGAAAACTTATATCCTCAGGGCATTTTGTGAACATACTCCAAGAAATGAAAGCAGATTGCACAGCTACTGCCCTTTGTTTACATTTGGCCACAGATTGTACCTTTTTGAATTATGAAATGAATTAGAAGTATGCGCCGATTGTGGTAGTTTTTTTATCTAGTCTTAAGAATTAGTCAAGTCTAGGTGTTAAAAGAACATACATTTTTATACCTAACATGTTTTTTATTATTTTCACAGCATTCAGCATAGACACGTGCAGGATCATGATTGCAATGCTCGATGTATCCTTTCTATACCACCAGGGTTAGGGGGAGGGGGGGGACATCTGTGTCAGTCAGAGGTGGGACTGGCTGATATGACTATGAAATGTGTGAGCAGTACGTAGGGTTCAACCTTGGACCAGTTTAACCAGCTGCTTTCTTTATTACATCACACCTGGCAGTCATTATCCATGTGGCACAGCAGTTATTAAAGCTTAACCAGACTTTCCCCAGAGGGACTTTACAGGCAAGATGGGCTTCAATGAGTTCAAGGACCTGTTCACGGCTCTGAACGGCTGGAAGCAGAACTTCATGATGTTTGACCAGGACAGGAGTGGAACTGTTGAACCTCACGAGATGACTCAGGCAATCAACGCTATGGGTGAGAGTCTTTACGGTTTAACATGGATATTTAATGCGGGAACTAGAGCCAACCGATATGAGCTAATTGCATTTGTCACGTTAATTACATGACTTACTTAAGCTATAATAAAACCGCCCCATCACCTCTCCTCTCCTGAAAACATTCACGACTTCACTGCCCTCTCCCGGGTCACAGCACTAACATGTTTAATGTTACAGTAGTTGAGTTGATTAGTCTCAACAACTGCCACACTGTTTCCTAAAGAAATCTGCAATCTATTTCATTAATATAATCCATTTAAGAAATGGTATTATAGCCCACATACAGAACAGCTTTCAATATTGTCCTGTTCTAAGTGTAGTTTATAAAGGAAAGGGGTCTACTATCCAAAAAATTTTCAATATTTGCTCATAAATCGTCTCTTTCAATTTAATGTCGGTCTGGCTCTAGCAGGAACACATCTAATGGTAAACAGAATGTTTGACACTTAATTAGACTTCAGAAGTCAGTTAATCTGTGCTGATTGGTGTGATCAGTCCATGACGTATTATCACAGTAGAGCAAAGAGGGAGCACACCGTCCCTCTCTGTGTTGTTCATATTATCTACAGTTCCAACAGAGGGAACCATTACACTTGTGTTTCCAACTCATTACTAAATGTGCTCTATGTTTTGATATTTTGGAAATCCACCTTTATTCTGTCCTCAAAATGTACAGCCAGGTTATAAGCAGGAGGAATTATCTTTTGTGGCATGAACTTTTCTAGAATAAAATGCTGTTTTGTGTTGCAAAGTAGAAGTTATGACATCACAGCATTGATTTTAAAAATCACCTTTTAAGTTGATATGGTGACGTTGTTAGCAAAGAGTTGCATATTATACATCAACTTACAGAGCAACATGATCATTCAATTGGAGTTGTTTTTTATTGGCCACTCAGTGAAGGTCACTCCAATATTCTCTGTTTTTAGCTTCTGTTTGTGGTCTCAACCAACTCCTGAGGGAAATATCTGGCTCTTTAGCTGCTAAATGTTCCACTGTGTTCACCAGCTAGTCTCTGTCTGCTGCTGAGCAGCTCGTGCACAATGGGTTTTCAGAGCATTTTTTGCTGAAAATAGCTGCCTGCTGTGGCCACAAACGACGCTATGACAGACGTGAGAGTGAAACAAAACAGTAAAGTTGCAGCCGCACATCTAAACAGCTCTGTAAAGCTGAATGGAGCTGCAGATCCAAGTGATGATTCTCTGTAGGTTCATCATTGTTTTCAGATTTGATACATGTTAGTGCAAAATATGTCTGTATTTTTAAAGATAGCGTTACCATCTGCAGTTTTAAGGAAATACACCCAGAGTGATTGTAGGAATAATCAAGGATGGATTTATTAATGGTGAAATTGTTGGATCAAATTATTTGAAAGTCGCATGGATTATTATATTTGCAGATATTTTTTAGTAAACTCATCATTGTGAAATAACATCTGTCTAAACATTGTCAGTAGAGTTAAAGTTTTATACCTAGCCCTACTGCTTTTTATTTTATTTTTTTTACTTCACTCTTTTGCAGGCTGCATAGAGTAGAAGGAGGGGAAATGATACGAGGTGTTACCAGCTGATTGGGCTGATATATGATGTCAGACATGTAGCAAATGCAAATACAGGGAGGCTCTACAGTCATGTTGAAGTGTACCTTTTGACATACAGTTTGACAGGACACACTGTCTATCTAACCACGTTTGACATTCCTCCCATCACTTTATCAGGCTACCGTGTCAGTCCTCAGACTCTGAATGCAATCATCAAGCGCTACAACAAAGGAGGAAGGATCTTCTTTGATGACTACGTGGCCTGCTGTGTCAAACTGCGAGCTCTCACAGGTATGAAACAAACACAGGATGTGTGTTGGATAGAAATGACCTGACATGTTCTGTGAACAGCTGCTCATGCGCAAATGCCTGCTTTAAATGTGGACTGCGAAATTGCGTTTGGTTTCATTCCACCTGTGATCCCTGTTGAAATCTGAAGTGCTGTGACCTTCTGCTTGGCTCGCTGTACAAAGCTGTGTCACAAGGTGTTGTGAAATAGGCTTTATTGAAATCGTGACTCTTCTGTTACAGAGAACTTCAGACAGAGAGATACCATGCACCAGGGATCTGTCAACTTCCAGTATGATGATGTAAGTCCATCTCCCACACCGTCCCATTTTCCTTTTTGAAAATCTCACTTCATCGGATAATAAGTTTATGACTGGTACTTCAAAACATTTTAGCCTAGGGCTGGGCAATATAACAGATAATTATCGCAAGATAATCTTCAATAGCAATATTACAAATAAAAGAAATGTTTGATTTAATTTATTTGAATCAAACACGTATTAGCAATGGGATTTATTATAAGGACTGTAAAAAGCCTAAAACTTTATTTTACTCATGCATATTGGTTGAAAAAAAGATTTCATGATAATTGTTTTGAATGTTCTGCCTCAGATTTGTGAAGTGATCCAGTGTTTAGAATTAAGTGGTTATTTAACTTTATGGTCAGAACAGTTTAAAACCACAATCAACCATCTGCTTTCTTCACTCAGGAGCAAAAATCAGCCTTTAAACTTGAAAGAAATAACAGATTATCGAATATATAATTTTGTTTTTAGCATGATAATAAACTTGGCTGTATCACCTAGCCTTATTTGAGCCTATATCAAAGTGGACTGCGGAAAATGATTGGGCTGGGGAGGGAAGTGAACCGTAGGTTTCACTTTTTAAGGAAGCAAGAGCGCCCTCAGCTTTATTATTTGGACCCTTCACTTGAATTTAACCTTTGCCATTTAATAGAACATTCATGCTGAACCTCTTACTTTCTTCTATGAGGTTTGCCTGGACGAGTGTTCCCAGTCAGACTCACCAGGATGAGGCAAATTAAATTTGACCATTAACATAAAATGCCTCCAAATTGTCATAAGTTTGTGTTTAGCTCTGTTTGTGGTAGGGATGGATGATATGGCCAAAAATGTTATCACGATAAGTATCATTGTTATTTATTTTGAGTTTAAAGGATGATTTTTGCTCGAGTGAAAGTTGAAGAAACCTGATGGTTAATTGTGGTTCAAACTCTTCATGTTGAGCACTTGATTCCAAACAGTGGATCACTTTACAAATCTGAGATAGATCATTCAAAACAGTTCAGATAAAATCTTTGTCAACAAATATTCAGGAGTAAAATTAAGTAAGTTCAGTGCACGATTAAAAAATTAAGTTCTAATGTGTGTATGATTCAAGTGAATAAAATTACATTTATTGAACATTTGTTATTGAAAAAACAATGATAGTGATAAATTATTTTCCAGCCCTAGTTTGTGGGTAAGTTTCATTCACAAAAAAGTTACCAAAGAGTGAGAAGAACAGACAAATGACTACATACCTAATTTAGTAGTGTTCTTGTATTAGATGACCTGGAACAGTTAGAAATAGTATTACAGATGCTGTGTCATCAGAGCTGTTTTGCCCCATTTGTCTCACTTTTAATGGGATCAGGTGAGAAACAGTGAGTTTTTGTTATGACCTACCGTCTCAGCATGTCAAACATGAGCATGCTGTGTTGTTCAGTGCAGACGTTTCATGACATTTGTCGCTATGCCTGCATGTGAAACAGCTCAGTGCAGTTTTAAAAGGCGTTTCCAGAGCGACTCTGTGGTTGACACACTCTTTCCACTCAACTCTCAACAGTTTATCCTGTGCACAATGGCCATTTAAGTGGTACAGTGTGTCCCACACAACGAGATCACAGCATCTAAATGAACCAATCAGCGGTGGATCCTGGACCACTGCCTCACAGGAATGCAAAGGGAGGCCAGTATATTAGTGAGCTGCCATGAGCCGCAACAGGAAAAGTACCCATTGCTTGTAATGCTTTAGTCTTGTCACACAGGGAGGGGCTGGTGTACATCTCCAGCCATATATTATATTAAAATATATACACACACACACACACAGTATGTATCCAAATTAGAGGGGAATAATATAGTATAGCACCCTAGTGTCTGAATAATTAGAAAAATACTGTAAACGCTTACAGATAAATGTACGCACAGGGTCAGCCATGACTTTACCAGAGATCTCACTAGTTTGAATATTGTGCTTTGGGTCTCATTTTAGAATGAAACTCTGCCAGTGAACTGATTGTACTGACCTGTGAGACACCTATTGTGCCATTATAATCTCTGAATGTATTGTCCAATATTTTAAAAGCATTTATATACAACTATGTAGTAAAGGCAGCGTCAGCAGTATTTACAGATAACATGTTGATTTGCTTTTACTCTGAATTTCAGTTATGAATTTTGTTCTTGCCAGTACTTTTCGTGTACATTATTTTGTGAACAACATTTTAGGTTCAGGAAGTAATGTGCACTTCTATTTTATAAGTTATATTGAGCCCCACCTGTAGAAGATTAGATGCATATATATATAGCTTGATGTTTAACTTGATAACAAGCCAAAGTGACTGTGAGCTGACTATAAATCCACACTGTTACCTGATACTAATGTTATTGAAACAATGTAATGTCATTATCTTAATTTGCCTGAGATTCTGCAGCTGTAAACATTTGTTGTCCATGTTTCAGTTCAAACACAGCCAGGTTCAAGTCAACCTCTAAACATGCACACATGTTGTAGTAAGGATCATATTTTGTTATCCACAATAAACACTTTTTAAATCAGTGTGCATTCTGTTTAATCATTTATACAGTTGCGCATTTCTTCCTCCGTCTATTTACACAATATATTTCTTTAAATATAGTTAAGAACAGAAACATTCAAATTAGCTGTTAAGTGTTGCATTGTATAAAATACAGTGGCAAACATTTAAAAAAATGCATAAAAACAATTGAACAGCACTAGATTTAAAAAGTGACATTTATATCCAGTACAGCAAGTTTTCTAATCTCTGTGCAAAAGTTTGCAAATCCCATGAAAGTCCAGTGGACGACTCTCCAGGCGTTAGACATGTCGAGTTCGGCTTCAGCAACTTTTGTTCTACATCTGTGCTCGAGAAAGAAAGCTTATCAAAGAAAACACCCCGCCTCCATCTCCTATTTCCCCCAATTATCTCTGACGTCTCAGCTCTTCTGGAAGTGTAGGAAACAAATGAGCTTTTTCATCATGACATCTGATATGATTTCATCATTTCTCTCATCTTGCAAACCCTTTCATCAGTTCTACATGTTATGATATCACCAGGGGTTTGGAGTGAGGAGGTTTCCACTGGATGAGTCAAGGGACACAATGAAGCCCGGGCTTAAGATGACAGTAAAGTGTTGGCTGCTTCAATGTGCTGAAGAAGTTCAGAGGGAAACGTCAAAGTAGAAACTCAGCGGAATGACATTAAAATCAATGTGCAATATTAAATCAAGACAAACTAACAGCATTCAGTAAATGCAGCACACAGCTTAAAGTGATGCCTGTCACTGGAGTCTTGCTTGCTACATTGAGAGGCTATGCATTGCATTCTTCATCCCATCAGCGGTCCACACTATTCTAACATCAGGGCTTTTTAAAAACCAATAAGGTACATATAAAAATAATGGCAAATTAAACACTTTGTTTTAGAAAAATAGGTCTAACCGCTATTTCTAAGTCTCTCTGGATGAGCTATGTGCCGTACCTTAGTATGAATACATGTCACACACATTTGATTGAGACCTTTTATAATTTAGTCAAGTGCGGTCTCCATGCAATACATGAGCTCATGTTGGAATTTGTGTACTTTGAAAACTAAAATGACTAATTCATTTTTGTCATGCAGTTCGCTCTAAAATGGTTCGGTACATTTACATCTGTGATGGTGGAGAATTGGATTGATGTCGTTTGTAAAGGCTAGAGCAGGCATATAAAGCTAAGGCTATTGAAGGCTTGAGCTGTGTTTCTGGCCCAAAACGTGAAAAAAAAAAAAACATCTTAAAGAAAAAAATTTTTCTTAATCAGATGATGCTTCATTTGTGATGATATTTTCTATTTACGAAATTGTACTTTTTAAGTTGATCATGGAAGACCTAAAAGCATGCAACCAAAAACTACCGTCTGGGATAGCCGGAGTTCGCTCCAGCTGTTAAGAAGATTCAGGATGTTTCTTCCTAGCCTGCAGTCTTAAGTTTACATACACTTGTATGGGACACTACATCAAGGCAGTTTAAATCATTTGTTCTTTCTCTGTGACAGAATGATTGAGAAATGTACTTGTAACGTTTTGTAGGTTGTCTGGTGGGTCAAATATATAAAACACAGCAACTTACGTTAAGTTCTAAAATGTCATAGCAAAAGGTGAAAGATAGTTTTGGGATGGCTATATCAACCTAAAAAGAAGCTCATCAACCACACTGAAATTATAATTTGTTGACTGTCCTGAAAAATGCAAGAGAACAAATTACATGTAGGTTAAACTCTAACCCAACTAAACAAAGTAGTACATTTCCCAATCTAAAACTGCCTGGACATAACAGCCTGTACAAGTTTTGCCTGCGACTGCAGATACCCCACACCATGCTTAATACAATATCGATATGATATATGGTAATTATGTTTTCACATCTACTAAATCCACAACTTTAGGCATTCATTTTGTTGTCTTGAACATTTACAGTTAACCACTGAAACGTTCTGCATGTGAAGGTGTAAGGCGTGTCAGGATACAGATCTTAACATAGCAAATTAATTCAGAACATAAGTATTGTTGAAATATGCTGTCTTTGTTCAGGTTGTATAAAATGATCTCCAGAGCGTATTAAACTATACTAGGAGTCTCTTCACCATTATTGCTCTCAAAGACAAAAGTCTTGTTGTGCTATGGGATGTCCACGCAGGCTTTACACACATTATTACACTGTGTTCTGAGCTGAATAAGAAGGGATTTTCATTTGTTGTGGCAATGTTGTGTACAGTAGGCACGCTAAATATACAGACGGATCTCAATGTGAGTTTGTCACTGCGTCGACCGTTCGGAGCTGCTGATAAAAAGATGAACTTCAAAGCTGCGGAGTGGAATATAGAAATGCCTAGGAAAGAGTTTCAAGTAGCTTTGTCCCCTGTGAAGAGGGAAGAGTCATAGAAAATGAGACTTGATAGCTACAGTAGTCTGTAAGCATGCCAAGGTCACACCTGATTGCCCGGTGAGTCGGTGTGTGTCTGTGTCTAACATGCAACAGAAAAGAAAAGACGACATGAGAAACAAAAACATGCATCTCTCTTAGAAAAAGCACATTAGGTGCCTCGTGTTGCTGGCAGTGTTCTATTTGAAGTATGTACACGGTAGTTGATGACTTTACATTATGTTATTAATATAGTGTATAAATACCTCTGTATAAATAGACTTTATACATCTAAATCAGAGTTGGTGGGACGGGGGATGGGAGGTTTTCTGAAAAGAAATGGAAGAAAGTCTACAGTTTGTTTTCCTTTGCATATTCAGTCTCTTTCTTAGACCCTGAGTCAAGCTTGAAAAAAGACCTTCAGCCAAAGTCAAAGCGTGTGTGGAGGCCTACTTTTCTGGAAGCCCCGGGTCAGAAACTGGCCTGTGGAGTCCCAACATTCCTGAGCTGCTGGGGACATCAGGTAGGGAGGCTTGTCGGCCTGATGGGAACCTCGGTGGCTGTTGTTGCTCTAGAGAGTCCATGTTGTTTTGTGTGTGCGTCTGCGCTGTTTCTGTGTCGCTCTCCAGCAGTTCAGCAAAGTTCCCATCTGGAAGAGTCCCTGTGTGGAGGAGGACTGGGGAGGATTCTTTGGATTTGTTCTGGGCCTTTTCTGGGCCAGGGCTCTGAGGGAGACAGAAAACAGTGGGCTTAACAAGCCATTTGGCAGAGACACTAAAGACAGATATCGAAGGAAGTAGACGACACATAACCAAATGTCTGTTTAAACAAAGTCAGCTGACCGAGAACACATTACCGGAGACTCTTGACACAGTCTGTGCATGACAGAAACAGAGTCTTAATGTGCAAAACTATTCATGGAAAGAGCCAAAATGACTTGCTACATTCTTACTTTTAAACACAAAATGCATACAAAGTGCAGAGCACATGCTCAGACTGCACACACCTCATTAGTTTTAATACGCATTACTAAGATGGTAAGGCCAGCCCCTTGAATTGTAGCTGCCACTGGCGTGAGTGAGTGAGGCAGAAAATTGTAAGTGCAGCCATTTACCAGTGATGTGCTGGGAAGAAGAAAATTATCTAAGGTTTTTAAGGTTTGAGTGAACAACAGAGCAGAAGCAGCAAACACCGTCATCATTGTATCTTGTAGGAATGGAGGATTGACTATATGACTCAAGACTACATTATCTATACTTACACCCATACAGAATATTCATTAAATAAAATGCAGGTTTCTCTGCATCATTTCAAATACTGACCTCTGCATAGACTAATACTATTTATTTCTCATTGCTATTTGTAGTATTGGCATTACAGAAACGAACACTCCATACTCTGTTTTGATGATAAATTCTTACTGTTCGACCATTTATTTTAAATAGCAATCAAATTCAGCAATAAAAATACGGCTGCAATTAATGATTATTTACACTGGTGATTAATACATGGATACATTTTTAAAATTAATTGGTCTATTAAATCACAATTTCACGGAGCGCAATTTAAGATATTCAATTGTCTAGCCAATGGTTCAAAACCCCATGTATTTAAGAAAAAGTATAAATATTCACATTGGAGAAGTTGGAACCATCTCATTTTTGCTCAAGAAATCACTTAAATACTCTCCATGACAACATGACCTACGGCACTAACATCACAGGTCATGAAGACATTTGAGGGGCTGGCTCTGCAGCACTCGAGGCCTCTGGTTACTGACTTGCCTGGACCTGCTGCAGTTTGCAAACAAAGCACACATGAGTGGAGGATACCATGACCTTCCTCGTGTTCTGACTTCCCCAGTGCTTTCAACACCATCCAGCCCTGCCTGCTAGGTGAAAAGCTCCTGGCGATGCAACTGCACGCTGACACCAAATCCTGGATAAAGCACTATCTCGCTATAATACTGCGTGGTGTATGACCTAATTTAATACAGATTTGTTTTGCAAATTGAAACTGAACAAAAGCAATGGTAAATGCTGTAATTGTAGCACACACCAGTTGTTTCCAAATCAGCTCAGACATTTAGAAAGGGCAGTACTTTTCCAGTGTAAAGTCAGCTCTTCCCCTTCGTCGCTTGGTGTTGAAGCAGAGTAAAGTGTCTGGTGTACCTGTGGCCGAGGTGGAGCAGGAGCGAGGCTGAGTTCAGTCTGGATGGCAGACACCGGCTGCACCCTGATGGCTGGCCTCTGGTACTCGGGGCTGGAGGTGACAGTGCTGTAGGCGGGGGGACCAGCCGTAGTTTGTCTCTGGAGGAGCTGCAGGATGGCCTGGATGTCTGCCGTCATCTGGGACTCCAGTCTGATGGAAAGACAAAGAATAAAACATGGAAAAAATAAGTTGCCCAACGCATCGGTACCAAGTTAGTGGTTAAGGACAAATTAAGCAGTTTTGTGGTTTCGCTTCTTCAAAGAGTCTTGAGCGTTTTTTGTTTAGATGCTCAGTTTTCCTAATCAATACTGATTTACATACTGATGATGACAAACAGCTGATGAGCAGCTGCACAATATTACATCAATTAGATATTTAAAAAGGAGCAGTGAGCCGGCATCACACAGATTAAACCTGGATGGCAGGAAAAACTGCTTGAACAGTTATGACGACAATTGCCTAATGATCAGCTCGGTCCGAGCCACACAGAACGGACAGCTGGCGAGATGAAATATTCACTGAATTTGACAAAAACACGTGTACTGGATTAGCTTTCTCAAGAATCGCATACCCCACCTTTAAATGTGAATGTCATCAGGTTGTTCTGCAATTGCCACCGTTTTGCCACGCTGATTTTATAATGTGCGTTTGTACTCAATTTGTTTAGTTTCTGCAGTGACGTAATATCACCACAGGGATCTATAATTTCATCTCATCTTCCCCATTGGGTGGCTGTCAGCCCTATAATTTATATGATGATAGATAACATCTTGTGCCCCACTTTTCTCAGGAACAAAAACAGTAGTCAAACAGAACGTAAGGACAGAGGATCAATTTGATACATCAGGTCTGAAAATGTATTTAATCTGTTAAAAACATTGTATACCATGTTTCTCCTCTTTAGTGTCACAAAGGGTTATTAAAAAGGACGGTGGATGCATGGTCAATACTAATACGAAACACTAGGGGGAGGCTCAAACCTTACAACTGCAGATGGTTTACATTGAGTATTACAGCAGCCCTATGCTTCTGAAATGCAAATCTTAAATTCCATTAAAATTTCTGTATTTCATGCAAAATCTAGTACAGACGCTTGTCAAGCAAAATGTAGTTAAAGTTATTAAAATTACAAGTACTAATTCTGCAGAAAAATGGCCTCAGTGACCGATATCAAATGTCTTTGCCGATATACAGCATACACATATATACTGTATATGGTCATTGTTAATACTGATCTAGCTGGTTGAAGTGAAGCTACTTTACTAACAGTACATAAAGTAGTTCATTTAATCTGTAGTGGAGTAGAAGTATAACAGAAAAATTTTACTTTAAGCTAGAGTAGGTAATGTATTTCAGAACCATGTATTTGTATTATCTGTTGAAATTGTCTTTACATCCCAACAGCAATCAATAAATCAAATGCTCTTGAGAAAAATCTGTGGCAGTCGCAGGTTAAAAGCTGGTCTACTTGCCCGTCTACCTACCTGCGTGCAGTTTGCTAGTGCACTCACTGCGCATAAAAATGTATTCTGTGGGAGTGGCGTTGGAGGGAGGCCTGAAGGGAGGGTTTGGGATTTTCACTCTAGCTGTCTCTTGCTAGTTTCTCCAACGTAACCTACTCCAGCTTTAAATACAGTACTTGATCAAATGTACTGTGTGTGATGATTGTTGGAGCATGCAAAGAAATTTCAGTAAGAACAGATAGAGTAATAAAGTATCTTGTATATAAGATAAGGCTTTAATATTTGTTGGAAAGCAGGTACCAAAATACAGCTCAACCTGCACTGTGTGTCATTACCTAATACTGCAAGTTACATCATGGCATGGAGTGTCTGAGAGGGTTAATAGCCTCTTCTCTCTATACACTACTTTTTTCAGTCCATCGGCAAAAAAAGTCAGAAAGAGCAAACAGAACGAGCTGAGCAGTGTAGAGGGGAAAACCTCCTTGTCACTTTGCCAGGTGCCTGTTGTTCTTTAGAGGACAATAAGTGGTAATAAACACTTTGGCTCTAGCCTGTTTCTGTAAAATGAGAGTTTGTGGTGCAGCGGCCATGCCTGCCGCCTCAGACAAATTCTCGCTCCATCTAGCACAAATGGATGAATAATGACCAGCTGTGGGGAGACTCACTGGCATGATCCCACATTTCCACTGGGAGGAAAAAGTTAGATCAGTGTGCAGCCTCCTGAAGAAACTTGTCTTGCTAAATAGTTCTTTACCTCGCATCATTAGATCCCAGTGTATTAAGTCGTGAAGGACAACTTTTCCTCCATAACTGCACCAAAACTCTGCAACTTCACCAAGACATCCACCATCTCAACCTCGCAGGATGACGTCAGGAGTCTTCGCAATGTGTCTGCATCTCGTGGCTGCCTGCTATAAATAGACAGCCGCTGACTGTCTGCCTCCCCCCTCATCTGCATCAGAGCACCACCAGCTGAGAATCACGTGAGCTGCTCACACAGTCTGCTCTCCGGCAAACACAGTTGCAGCGGGTGTCTGGCCCAAAATGTCTCTGTGCAAGTTTTCAGCCAATTATAGGCAGAACTGCGTGGTGGTTGTATTGCACGCTGGGCTTTGAAAGAGGACTTTGTTGAAATTAAGTTAAAGAAAACTAAAAAGCCTCTAATGGCAAACTGAGCCAAACGGGATCCCATAAGTGTCTTCAGTTATCTAAAAGGTCAACAGCTTCATCTCTAATAGACATTTTATGTATCGGACTTCAACCCAAAGTTTGAAAATATGTTTTCATTATCATTCATTTTATCCAGGTTTATTTGATATTGAAATTTTAAACTTGCACTGCACTCCTATGAGACTACCAGACTCGCAACAGTTTAAAAAAAAGAAAAGCTCAAATTGACACATTTTTACTACACATTCTTCTTCCTTATCAAAAACTTGGCGTCTACATTAACGACAACTCGCCTGGCTGCAGTTCTGTCGGAGATTCTGGTGTGTTATGCTAGCAGTGGCTAATGTAGCCTCTTGCCTCGAGCAGAGATGAGCAGAGCTCCGCAGAGGTCTGTGAGCTCACTTCTTTCTGATTTCATACCCATTTTCAAACTTGTAGTCCGACGCTGATTTAACTCAAGGACATTTATCAGTCTTCACACAGCTTCCTCTGGAGACAAAGCTTTATACAACTTTCTTTTGTCTTTTTTAAAAAAAAAAAACATATGCAATAATACTCCAATGCCACATGATTATTATGATATCCTTTAAAACAATATGATAGGGTCTAAGATAAAGCCAGGTATGGATTATATCCCAATATAAAAGGATTGTAAATAGAGCACAGATCACTAGCTTCTCCATCTTAACAGTTACTGTATGTTTCACCTCGGATGCATCAGATGTGTCCCTGGATGTTAATAAGCCAGAGAGCATTTTAAAGTATTTAGTCTAAGTAGCGTGTGGTTTTCAGTGTTTCCACTCATATAGCTGCCACTCTGACCAGAAATCAACAGGTTTAAGTGAATGCACTTTGGTTTTACATGACCAACATGTTATTTCCTCTCCACACCTGTTGAGGTGCTGCTGCAGCAGGTCCAGCCGTTGCTCTACCTCTCCGTAGGTGAGGTCTGTGTCGCTGTCCTCTCCCGCTGGCGTCTCTCGACACTGGGCTGACTCTTCTGCACCCTCGCTGGGACGCTGACGCACCCACTCCTCTGCATGGAGCTCTGGAGGGACAGACGTGTGCAAACAGACGTGAACACACACACACAGACAGGGTAAATGATCTGTGTTATTAGAACAGCGCCTCGGGGGAAGCATCTTTCTGTGTTGTGCTTTCTCATCATTTAGTTTTACTAAGCTCTGATCAGCTTACCGCCTCCTGAATCCTAACATCTCTCCTACAGAGGGAAGCACACATCTGACCCTGGTTAACAAATCACACCCTCAGTGGGATTTGTGTTCCCCTTCTTTTGGTTTTCAGCAAGTGATGGCTGGAGATTAAATGACATTTCCAGTATGTGGTTATCGCCGGGCTGTTTATGGGAATCAATATCACTCCGCTCTACTGTGGCAGAAATCCTCTTATGGCTGCAACAGCTGAATCATGGGATATTACTATTAAATCAACACACTGACACAATTTTGGCATCTTACTTGGCAGTTAAAATACAGGGAAGTCCTGTAGTAAAGGTTATTGTTATGTTACTGTGTGTGTGTGTGTGTGTGTGCGCAGGAGCTTGGTCACACTGGAGGATTTTGTCTCGGTTTAAGCCGGCTGTACAGTGGCTTCTTCTGACAGGAGATCATGCGAGGTCGGGCTGCAGACACAAACTGGTGTGTTTGCTCAACATGTAGACGGTGAATGTAGATGCCAGGGATCTCGATCCCAGATGCAGCTCAGTCGAGCCTGCCGCTCCCACTGTCTAAACTGCACTGTAATCCACAGGAGTATTTGATAACTTTCTTGTTTTGTCTGGGTGTCACGGCGCTGAATCTAGTCTTCATTGGAGCTGAATAAATAATTAAAACCACAATTGCATTTATCGCTAAGATAAAGATTTAAATGTGACCCAACTCACCAGTCATAGTAATGTCATCAACACGATTTTACCTACCGTTTCCTGTAAATCCTTCATTTGGTCATGACCTACGATCAAGAGGGGTGACCCCGGGCCAGTAGCTGGATATAATCCTCTTATGTTTTATTAGTGAGTGCGTTTTAGGTTTCACCATAATGACACATAATCCTTGTTTAGATTTATAATAGGTGTGACATTCCTCCTTTGGGGCTTAGGGATTTTTTTCTAAATTAACTTCTGAGCCAATTAATATTCTAGGGTAAAACTTTAGAGGACAAGCAAAAAAATTTACAGGAAATTTCATGTTTAAACAAGTCAGCGATTGGCTTAATACAGATTTCGTCTCCTCAGTGTTATTTTGCTAATTTAAACTCAGTTTGTTGATGTTTAGGCAAAAATAGAAAAATCTGTTTAGGGTAAACAGCCTTTTGAAGCCGCTTCTTTTTTTCTTGAACCAAAAATAAATCCCTCGTTACTAAATAAAAGTGAGAATTAAAAAACTACTGTAGGCATAAAATCAGGTGTCTGGTTCTTTCATCACCTTTATATGTCTGGGTCTGCGCGTCGTCTCCAGCCTGTGCGTCTGGAGTACTGCTTAGCCCGAGGCCCAGGGTGTGGTCCCTAACCACCGGGTAGCCGAGCACACCAGAACACAAGGGCCTCTGCTCCTCCTCCTCCTCCCTGCCTTCCTCCTCCTCCTCCTCCTCCTCTCCCTCCTCGGCGACCTCTCTCCTCTCCTCAGCTGCTGAGGCGGTGTAGATCTGCCTCCCTTGCTTGGTGTTGCAGTAGGTGGCCACTGGCTCCTTGTTGTGGGAACCTACAGGGAGAAATGGTAATCAGGAAATCTGCTGGGGGAACACCGACTTCTCTGATTAGACTTCCTCACTTCCTCCGGGGATGTCATGGTTGTCTCATTATCTTTGACAACAGGTAGCGAGTGTTTTGCTTTGGTGTTGAAGTGAGGACAAACAATTTAGCAGTGCTCCTTTTATGCTTTAAATTACTCGAGATGTTATGTAATTGACACTTACACACACACTAAAAGTGTGTTTACAAGTCAAGCATGATGATAATGTAGAAGAGTAATGCTCCTGTTCACTGAGCAGCTCGTCAGCTCTCCATCTTCACACCTGATGGACTGAGGCAGGATACGCCAGCTGCTGGACTGTGAAATGGACTGTTAGGCACATTCTTTGTCTTCACTTGTGTTATATTGGGAGATGGTGTGGAGATGCTGTATTCAGACAGCCTGTAACCATGGTGACCAATTTGATTTGCCTGAATCGAAGCCAAACTGCTGAGTGCTGCTGTCCCAAGTCTTTAGAAATGTCATAAGAAATTACAACTGTTTCCACAGTGCGGGTCGCTCTCACTCAAACATGTCATGGCAGGGCAGGTGTTGTTTCCCTATAGTGTTAACTGATGTGAAGAGAGCACACAGGTCCTGAGGGGTGTTTTATAAAAGGAGGCAAAGAAATAGACGGTTTATTGTAGGGATGGGTATCGCTACTCGGTACCTTTATGGTACTGACCGAAACAGCCCGGTATAGAGTAGAATCCAAATGTCTCCAGTCAAAGCAGTACTTCTAGACACCTAGGCCTACTTTTTGTAACCAAATCGCAGCAAAAAATGACTATTTGTATGGTTTTGCTTGCAGCCAAACACGCAAGCAAAACACCGAAGGAAAGAGAAGAGAATGCCTTCCCCCCCCCTTATGTACCTGCACCATAAACTGTCAAAAAAAATATATAAATAACAAAAAATAGGTGTGCACGTGCTCAGTCTATGCGTGATCTTAACAGCCGCTCACCTTCAGCTGCGGTCTCAGGCATGTTCGCCACTGTTGCAAGTTTATCACCATAAGCTTGGCTTTCCATTGGTTTCATTTAACATTTTTCTGTACATTTTGATTTGCTATTCACATCACTTGTCACTGATCGATCGCTGCGTTCCATCACATCAATTACAACGCTTGTGGCGCAGCAGCAATCAGCTGATTTTACTCCCGGAGCCTCCGGCTGCATCTGCGGCTGTTCAGGTGTAGTTGGTTTGTTCGGCTGGACGTGCAGCCTCTTTTTTCTAAACTATTTCACTCCTCAGATATAAAATAACTCTTAAGCTGTAGTCTTTCCCCTTATAGGCTAATACCAGTGAGGGTGACCTAATTAGGATGAGGAGGATCTGATACAATTTACCAATACTTTTTATTTAGCAATTATTTGAAACAAGAAAAATTAAATGGATAACCTTGCTTGTCCATAACAATAAAAATAAGCTACTAATAAACTACTATGGCTTCAAAAGATGACATTTTATGCAAGGTATCGAATGAAGTTCTCAATTGGTCTCGGTATCACTTTAAGGGTACTGGTTTTGGTACTGGTATCTGAAGATTTTAAATGATACCCAACCCTAGTTTATTGGGAGGAGTCTGTGTTGAATGAGCCTAAAAAAAAAAAAAATAATAACAAAAAACTGAACCACGCTTAACAGAACAAAATGACAAACAGTTGCTGTTCCTCAGAACCAAAGGTTTGCTTTCATTTGTATTTTTAATTACATCACAACCGTCAAATGGTGGAAACACTGTTTAATCACCCTCCGATTGACTGTTCACCCCTCTTATATTTTTAACTGACTGATTTCTGGGTGTCTATATCTTTAAAATTTTATTTGAGAGACATCAATGCTGCTGCTATGACGCTACAGCCTTGTCAATGTTGTTTTATTAGTTTTATTGTAATTGCAGTGCATTCAAAAGCACATATGGTGACTGGAATACAGTGCAGATACCTTAGAGTGGAAATAATGAGAGCAGGTTTTAAGTACAAAACAACTGCAGCATATGTCCAAGTGTTGATAAATTTGACATGTACTGAAAATAGACACGTTTTAACAGTGCAGCAAATTGATTGTAACATTTTTTAGACCTGAGGTGAAGCTAAGCCTGAAGAGGGGGAGAGGTTTCCATTGTAACTTAGGTCAGACACGGACGAGGGCAGTTTAAGGTTTACAAATGTTGATACTAAAACACTGACTTCCAGGCGTCTTAATAACCTTTTCCTCCAAATGGGTAGATAAATAATGGGATGTAATCAATTTAACATTCTGATTTTTTTGCTCCATTTTGCATGTACAGTAAATACTGCACATCGGACTGCCAGAGCTTGTTAATCTTTTGAGTCACAGCCTCCTTCCCAGCGTTTTAAAATAGCTCAGCTGTTGATGTTTTATCCGCAAAATACATTACGAAGCAAACACTGCTGAGTCACATTTTAAGATATGATGTGACTATTTACAAAGTGAAATACAGTAGAATTAAGTCAGAAATAGTGTCGGACTGATGATCATATAAACTGCTTCACCCAACTCATTGTCATTGTACTTAGGGCTGGGCAATGAAACAATAATGATAATTATCGCAATATAATGTTTCTCGATAACAATATAATAAATGTTCAATATATCATCAATAAATACTTGCTTGAATTCATTTGAATCACAAACAAATTAGCACCTAATTTTTCTATTAAAATATTTTGTTGAAAAAAAGAGGCCTGAAAAAAGATTAATATTTGTTGAAAAAGACAATAGTTTTGAATCTTCTAACTCAGATTTGTGAAGTGATCCACTGTTTGGCATCAAGCGTCACCTTCTGTCCATAAAGAAAAGTTTAACCACATAATTAACCATCTGGTTTCTTCAACTTTCACTCAGGAGCAAAAATCTGCCTTTAAACTTGAAAGAAATAATGATTTGTTTCTTCACTGTGACTCGCTCAGCTGTTTCAGACCAATGAGGCCAGTAATGTGGTTATCTGAGAGTGTATTTATTAATCACCACATCACAAGTTCAAGTTAAAAAAACCAAACAAACTTCGATCTATATTAACCATCACACAGCCCTTTAACACCTTGTGCTTCTGCACATACATCAACCAAAACAGCAGGTGAAGATGCCCACAGTTTGTGCCCCCAAGACCTAATGCATAACGATTGTCATTATACGATTAAAATAGGAATCAATAAGTGAACGTTAGAGCATAAAACAGAGAATGGCATTGAAAAGGAGACATCCCAGAGTCTTTTCACAGATATAAAAGCAAATTTGTTATGACACATTTCACATCATATCTTTTGACCTCAGTGGTGTTTTTACACTTAAGTGCAAATAGGTGTTATTCTTATATAATGTGTTAGGATCCTAATTATTGTCTGAACAATAAATTACACTTGACAGATGGTTCACATCACTGCTACACACTGAAATTAAATCATTGCCCTACACCTGTGCACAGAGAAAGGGTGGAGCATTACCTATGAGGTCTTGTTTTGTGGGGCCTGTCTTACTCTGATCAAAGTGCAGGGAGACAGAAATGAGCAATATGGGTGTGGTTTTTCCATTTAAAAACTAAACATGGTTTTATGATTTAAAAGCACATTAGTGATGTTGTGCCTTACCCGTGGAGGATTTCCTTCGGTAGGACACACGCCTTTGACACTCATCCTTATTAGAATCACTTGCGTACGTCATCTGTGAAAGAAACCATGTATGGTCAGATTGAACCATGTAAAATATATAACACACGGTGGCGTACTGATTTATACGAACAAAAATCTATTTGGTGTGTCTGCAAAATTAAGT
>NC_060150.1:5596056-5666616 GCF_021292245.1 Micropterus dolomieu
TACAGTAAATACTGCACATCGGACTGCCAGAGCTTGTTAATCTTTTGAGTCACAGCCTCCTTCCCAGCGTTTTAAAATAGCTCAGCTGTTGATGTTTTATCCGCAAAATACATTACGAAGCAAACACTGCTGAGTCACATTTTAAGATATGATGTGACTATTTACAAAGTGAAATACAGTAGAATTAAGTCAGAAATAGTGTCGGACTGATGATCATATAAACTGCTTCACCCAACTCATTGTCATTGTACTTAGGGCTGGGCAATGAAACAATAATGATAATTATCGCAATATAATGTTTCTCGATAACAATATAATAAATGTTCAATATATCATCAATAAATACTTGCTTGAATTCATTTGAATCACAAACAAATTAGCACCTAATTTTTCTATTAAAATATTTTGTTGAAAAAGACAATAGTTTTGAATCTTCTAACTCAGATTTGTGAAGTGATCCACTGTTTGGCATCAAGCGTCACCTTCTGTCCATAAAGAAAAGTTTAACCACATAATTAACCATCTGGTTTCTTCAATTTTCACTCAGGAGCAAAAATCTGCCTTTAAACTTGAAAGAAATAATGATTTGACATTTATCGTGATAATTATCAATATCAAGTGATATGAAATGTTTTTACCGTGATAACATTTTTGGTCACATCGCCCAGCCCTAATTGTACTAGTTAGAACTTCACACTATCTGCCTCTGGCTGCAGATTTGTGGTCCTGTGTGTTCACATGGTGCTGCTCTGCTCCCTTCAGACAATGTGATTTCCAGGAGAAGTCAATTCTTGATTTGTTTCTTCACTGTGACTCGCTCAGCTGTTTCAGACCAATGAGGCCAGTAATGTGGTTATCTGAGAGTGTATTTATTAATCACCACATCACAAGTTCAAGTTAAAAAAACCCAAACAAACTTCGATCTATATTAACCATCACACAGCCCTTTAACACCTTGTGCTTCTGCACATACATTAACCAAAACAGCAGGTGAAGATGCCCACAGTTTGTGCCCCCAAGACCTAATGCATAACGATTGTCATTATACGATTAAAATAGGAATCAATAAGTGAACGTTAGAGCATAAAACAGAGAATGGCATTGAAAAGGAGACATCCCAGAGTCTTTTCACAGATATAAAAGCAAATTTGTTATGACACATCTTTTGACCTCAGTGGTGTTTTTACACTTAAGTGCAAATAGGTGTTATTCTTATATAATGTGTTAGGATCCTAATTATTGTCTGAACAATAAATTACACTTGACAGATGGTTCACATCACTGCTACACACTGAAATTAAATCATTGCCCTACACCTGTGCACAGAGAAAGGGTGGAGCATTACCTATGAGGTCTTGTTTTGTGGGGCCTGTCTTACTCTGATCAAAGTGCAGGGAGACAGAAATGAGCAATATGGGTGTGGTTTTTCCATTTAAAAACTAAACATGGTTTTATGATTTAAAAGCACATTAGTGATGTTGTGCCTTACCCGTGGAGGATTTCCTTCGGTAGGACACACGCCTTTGACACTCATCCTTATTAGAATCACTTGCGTACGTCATCTGTGAAAGAAACCATGTATGGTCAGATTGAACCATGTAAAATATATAACACACGGTGGCGTACTGATTTATACGAACAAAAATCTATTTGGTGTGTCTGCAAAATTAAGTGACTAACTTTGCGCTAGAGCCACAGTCTTAAAGTATGAAATGGATAGCATGGATTCAAGAAATAAATCCTTCATTTAAGACTAACATTTCCTTGACTAAGCAACATAAACTACTGCCAGTCTTGTTGAAGCACCGTGTATATCCTGTTTTTGATGTAATCGTAGCAGAACCTTCTCGTGTTCTGTCTCCCTCTCTTCTTTCCAATTCTCTAAATAAAATAACAGAAGGTCAACAGAAAGTGCACGTCCCGCTGTTTTGAGATAAATAAAACAACAGACTAATTCTCGTTTTGCAACAGGCCTTATACATCTTTCCACTACACTGAATTCATCATAATTACAGCCTACATCATGTCCGTAATGTCCACCCCACCCTTAGTACTTGACTAATACCCTTTATTCTCTCGCTCTTGGCAGATTAAAGAAAAATTAGCCTTCATCCTGTCATTTCCACAACCATGGATACATTGAAGCACTAAAGAGAATTAAAAAAAAAAAAAGAAAAAAAAAATACTGTTATTCATCCAATCAATCCAATTAAATGGACATGGCAGGCATATAGTACAAGGAATAGATAGTTTGATTCAAGTTAATGGTCTCTAAAAGGAGCTTTCTTACTATACTGTAAAACAGAATTACTAAGATTGATTTTATATAAAACCCTTCCATCCATTTCAACGCTTCCTAAACAGAGACAAGAATTAGTGGTGGCGCCTCCATGCCGATTACCTTGTCATCACGGAGGTTAAAAGTCAGCTCCAGGTTTGTGAGGAAGAGGTCGGCGAACTCTGGATACATGTCCAGCACCTCCAGAATCTCCTCCCTCTGAATGGTGTGGAGGTCACAGTAGCTCAGCGCCCGCACGTCTGCACAAGATTTCCCCGGCTTGGCGTACAGGTGTATCATCTCGCCGAAAATGTCGTTCTTGCCTATGAAAGAAACAGGCGGAGGGAGGGCGGCAAGCAATCAAACATAAGTAACCGACCCCTGTAAGCTAATTAAGCTGTAAGCCTTTCCCTTCATCTACTCTTAGAAGTGGCAACTTTAGTGGATATTATTTAATTCAGTTACTGGGAGAACACGTCGGTGGACAATTTGTAGTATAGTATATGATGATCTACAAAGAGGAGGGCCACCTGGAAGAGAGGTACAAGAATGTTAGAGTCTAAAAGGCATCACGGGGATCTAAAAAGGGATTTACACAATGCCAGTCGGCCGGATGGAAGTCACGCAGGCCAAACATTCCTGTCTCCGTTTACTGAGTAATGACCTACATGGGATCGCCGCAGGGTTTACTATGCTCGCTTCAGTGGCGTATGTGTCTGCAGTCAGGGATTATGGTGCCCCAAAGTGTTCAACTTTGCATAAATTAATAAATAATTATGAAATAATTACATGAATAAATTGACTAAAACATGTACATGGAACTACAATTTGTGAAATTACTTTTCTTGAAATCATGGTGCTTGCAGAGATCATGAGCCAATTTAAAAATACTTACATCAAAATTGTGATCATGCTATTACCGTAGGCGTCAGCATTTTCCTGCATCGTGTAATGTAGTGCTATACATGACCACATGACAATGGTGTATAGGCACGACGGTGTGAAAATTGAGCCATCAGCAGTTCTCTTGCTATAGCAGAGAAAATGTGCTGAGCTTTGTGTAACCTACAACTTCAACATCCATGCTTCTTACTCATCATGACCCTATTGTGTCACTGGTTTTTCGCCAGACCTTATTGGCTGTATGAGAAACAAATGCATAGAAGGACACACCGGCCAGCTGCTGGGATGAGAAGAAGAATGGAGAGATGAGATTTACTGTGATAACATTTGGATGCCGTTGATGATGCCAGTGGCTCCTGTCATCAAGCAATGCATCGCACCACACTTCCTTTCTCCCTCTGTCACCGCATTTCTCTCCTGGATTCCTCACTCTGCCCCCTTTCTTTTACTCTCCTTTTCTGTCTCTCCCATCGCTTGTCTTTCCTTTCTACCCCGCCCACTCGTTCCGCTCTCCATCCCTCCCTGCTTCTATTGTCGTCTATCTCTATTTGAAAGCAATCATGCTCTCTTTTTGTCTTTTTTTTTTAACCAACACAGATCCTCTGTTACGCTTGTCCCACCATGTGTCCTCCCCCACTCTTTTCTGTCCTCTCCCGTTATCTGAGGCTCGACTGTGAGGCAGCAGCAATCACAATGTTCTTTGAAGTAAGTTATTCCAACAAACCCAATAGGGATCACAGCTGCCAACCTGCCATATCACAGCACAGCGGAGCTATGTTCATTTAGTCGGTCCTACACATTTACAGTAACAGAGAAGAGTTCAGGCAAAGCTAACCAGGCTGGAATGACAGGACTATCAGACGTGCTCTTCTCTGTTGTTTTTGAAGGGTTTTGGAGCTCAAACACTGTCTCAACAACAGAACTGACAGGACTAATTAGAAATGTTTAGACGTTCTGTGTACAGCAACGCCGACTGAATGTCAGTGTGTTTCTACACTACGAGGGTGCGCTAGATCATATCAGCACTGACATTCCTTGCATCCTCAGACCTGATATCCTACAGCCAGACAAGATAATGAATGCCTTTTTACAAGTCTGTGTGCAGCAGAAGGTATGTAGCGGGCCTAGCTTACAGTAGCTTAAATGGTGAGATCTAATGTCAAGGCGAGGGGGGGGGGGGGCACCCACATGAACCTTGGTAAACTACATAGCCTATTTTTATGCATAAATGTTTCAATGCAATTTGCTGTTCTACATATAGTAAATTAATAAAATTAAACAAACAATTAAAGAGTTTGAGAAGATCTATAGCACTATGTCATATATGAAGGCAATGTAACTCCAGCTCTAGCTTATAGACATAAGAAGGGAATCCATAAGTTTGATTCTGGGCAGGTAGGTAAAATACAAAGTAAATTATACTTCAAAGGAAGATTATGATGTAATATTTGTGTTACATTGATTGGGTTACGGCTTCCTGATGCCTCTACGTCTGGTTGTTGAAAGAGCTCAAAAACATCAGACTTCTTAATTCCTATACAAGTGTTGACACTAACCCCACAATTGAATGCTGATGAACTCATGAGGTCCTAACAAACTACTGAATCACAGAAGCTTTCATGAGGTGCACAGTAGACCCACCCAGGATGGCTACTACAACGTCATCTTTCAGGATTTCAATGGAGCCGCGGGAGACAAAGTAGAGCGCAGTGAGAACGTCTCCGCTGTGGACTAGGGTGTCTCCAGGCGGCGCATGGGTGGTCTTGAACCTCATGGCCAGGGCCCGGAGGCAGCCCTTTGTGGCTCCACGGAACGCCTTACAGCCCTCCAGGAGGACCTTATTGAGGTGGAGGCAGATATCTGCCTGCAGGCACTCTGGGAAACCCTTCAGGACCTGAGAGTGAAACACGGGTTAAAGCAAGACATGATTAGGGTCAGATGTGATGTGGAAGTATTATTTTTAAAAGCAGTCACTGCTTTGATATGCAGAGACTTATAATGTGTGTTGAATTTTGGTTTGGGGTGAAGTTGCAGGTCAAATCGACTGAATTTCCAGAGAGATTTGATACAATTGCCACTTGTGTTCTTTCCTTCTTCTCAAATCCTATTATACCCTGCAGTAGAAATCAGTTAATTTTACTGAGCCTTTCAGCAGCTTTAGCAGCAGATGAGAGACAAGACAGAACATTTAGAGACTGAGAAGCTGCAGATAAGTAACAGCACAAACTCAAAACACAGGTTCAATATTTATTATGTCTTCTCTCTGTTTGTGATACTGTTTATGGCACATCTTTTAGTATTTCACTGCCTTTATGCACTTCGATGATGAAACTACTCTATGAATCATAACATGGTATACGCAAGACCAAAAATTTTGTCTCAAAGAATATCTGTCTATTAAAACGTGTCAAAACTCTTCCCCATAATCTGCTATGTAGTAATAAATAAAAGAACTTGACCCAACCATGATCGGTCAAGGCATTCCTACAAACCTGAGTTAGCCTTAGTGACTGTTTAAAATACAATGAAAAATATTTGGAAAAGTTATTTTAACATTAAATTGAAAAATTTCTATAAATTAAATTTTTTGTGAGGACTTTCTGATGCATAAAAATAGATTTATAGTACACTTACCCTTTAAAGACAAAGATACAGTGACCACTGACAAAACAACTAATGATCCCCGGACAACGTGAACTGACTGTAAAGGATGACATTTTCAAATTTTAACACCATAACAGACACTGGAAAGTGAGGAAAAGGGCTTCGAGGACACATACGGGACAGTTGAAACAAGAAAACACATTTCTTATCTTTGTCATTTACACATAAAATACAATGTGTTAATGACACGAGCACAGCAAAAGAAATGTAGACTGAACTGGTTTTCTGGCTCTGTCAGGATTTTTGTTGCTCGGAACAAAAACTGATCAGTAGATTTGGAAAGGAAAGACTGAACAACATTTGGCAAGCGCAGGTGCCACCGCAGAGCGTGCAGCCAAGCCTCCCACAGTGGGAGGGAAACCTGGCAGTGCCTGGCGAGGCTGTGCCCACTCTCACAGGCGTGATTCACTCTGGTCTCTGGTACCAGATGAACATCATGGGGTTGTGTTTGAATACATAGATTTCATGCAAAAGGGACCTCGAGGCAGGCCATGTGTCTAGTCTAACCGTAATAGACAATTAAGGTGGCCTGTGAGAAACTTTTAGCGTTATCTGTGTCTCCTGCAGTAACTGACATGCATAATTAAATACTGTAAATCCATCTATGATGTGGCATCACAGCAACTGTTTACAGTATGTTCATGTGTTCATGTATGTACAGTAAGTTGTGTAACAGATAAGGCACTGAGGGAACGTGTCCTCTGATAACATGCATGTTTGGGACAACAATTAAACAAATGCTGTGTTATTTTATGTACATAAAGCTAAAGGCTAACAACACTACTAGTATCCGAACACAGCTAGATGAGGCTGTACCACTGAGGAACATTCATATCAACATTAGTTGTGTTAACACATGTACCTCCTGCTCTTACCATAGTGGTGGAGTCATTCCATTTGACATGAGGCAGACATGGAAAAGACAAACTTATGTAAGTACCATGAACAGTATCATGATGAGAAAAAGCCAGAGTTACTGTATGCACAAGCAGTAACTGTGGCTTTCATTCATTTGTGGCTATGACTGAACATTGCACAGTATAATTGGGATGAAAACATTATACTATGTCAGTGACATAGCAAGATTGCTTCACAATGTGTATAGTAAGAGCATATTTTGGGGACAGGGTAGTTGAATCTCAGCAGAAATGGTGTTCAAAACATCAGACTCCCACAAATGACATTGGAAAGAGAGAAGAAGCAACAGAAGAAAGCAACAACAAACTTAAAGTTATGTTTTGTTACCATTGTGAAAACAAAAAAACCCACTTGCCAAATAGAGAAGCCCCCCAATTAAAAAAAAAAAAAAAAAAAAAGACACTGGAACACACACACTTCCTCACTTACCATATTCATGTCGATGCCGTTGGTGTACGTCCAGGCGTGTTGGAAGTACTCCTCCAGCCTCTGCCTCAGTGGGTTTGGGATCTGGTGGAAGCGGATGAACTCTTTGACCCGCAGCATCTGGAGGTGATACCTGGCTGTACCTGAATACAACCTCTGGATGATGGCAGACACGTTCCCAAAGATGCTGGCGTACATTAGAGCTGGGAGAGAAGCCGAACAGGTGACCGTTGAGGCATGGTGGCTAAAGGCTGGTACATTTAAAACTCAGTGGATCTTTCCTTTAAAAAGATCCTGTTTGAGTAAATATTCATATTTAATGGCTTGCAAATGTAAAGTAATGTTCAATAGCTGAAATACTGTGTGTGCTGAGGATTGCTTTCTCATACAACTTTGATAACAGAGGGTTAGAATAATAACAGGATGGAAATACTGTATGTACTCAGCTGCCACTTACATCCAATGAGCATGACGCAGATGGAGAAGATCTTCTCAGAATTGGTGTTGGGGGAGACATTCCCAAAGCCAACACTGGTCAGACTGCTGAAGGTGAAGTAGAGCGCCGTGACATACTTATCTTTGATGGAGGGGCCCGAGCTGGGGTCGCTGTAGTTGTATTTTTTTCCTACAATGAAAACAATAATACAGTGCATTCAAAAGTGACCATTTGGCCATCAAAAGTGAACATAAATCTTACGCCTTTAAAACTTTGTGTGAAAACAACAAGGAGGATCACCTATTGACACCCCCAAGTTGTCCAGCCAGCCGATTTTATGCTCCAGGTAAGGCTTCTCCACGTTCCCAATTGCGTACCAGATGCAGGCCAACCAATGGGCGATGAGGGCAAAGATGCACATGAGCAGCATGAGGACAGCAGCACCGTACTCTGAGTACCGGTCCAGCTTACGGGCGACTCGTACCAACCGGAGGAGACGGGCCGTCTTAAGTAGACCAATCAGAGTGGTGGTCTAGGGTGGAAGACAAGAAATATACAGGATTTAGAATGTGCGTGTGAAATATTTCTATAGGTTGATGTGTGAAATGGTAAAATGTGCCAATATCTGCTCTGCCTCAGGCTTTGTGGGCCTCGGCTGCAGTTGGCTGGTGCATCTGGGGATCGGAAGGCAATCACAGACCACTAGGATGGTATAGGAAGGCTCTTTGAACTTCTGGGCCTCTTTGGGTGTAAGCAGGGATCAGAAAATACCAGACTAATTGGAGTGTGGGTTGTTGTTTCAGGACTACAAGAAAAAACTAAATACTGGATACGATTACCTATTTATACCTCACAGTTTAAACGAAACCACCTCTTTGGTGGAACAACAAGTCATGGAGCCTCAACTAGACACTGTCTTTTTGTAAGGGGGGAAATACTGGTTTAATCTTAAAGTATCGCATAAGTTTATCATGTTTTTAAACCTGTGAAGTATCACATAACTATGTCCGGAAACAAATTTGGAGTATTAAAAAGAAAATTTCTTCCCTCAGAAAAGTAGTGGAGTAGAAGTATAAATTCACATAAAATTGAAATACACAAGTAATGTAACTTAGAAGTTCGTGACTAAATCTAAATCTACTTAGTCACTTTCAACCACTGGTCTCCTCATATTTGTCTGGTCTTCTGTTACTCCCGTCATCTTAAAATGATGCTGGAACCTCTTTGGCTTTTACGTAACATCTAAAGTTAACTGAAAAAAACAAATATCTGATCTAAATAAGCAGTTATGTCCATTCAGAATTTGAAAATGTGACCTTTAATAGTTCCAAAACAGACTTCAGCATGTGTGGGACAGGGACAGAAAATTACAGGAATAATCTCAAGTATGTCTCTAAACATTGAGACAAACCTTTTACCAGCAATCAAAGTGAACAAGTTGTTTGTCGTCTTTCAGCATCTAGGGTTGGGGTCAGGGCCATGAGCTGCTCAGGATTAGAGATTCAAAAACATGTGTAGCTTAGGAATTCTTAATCTTGTTCACACACCACATATACGAGACACAGAGCCTAGACAGTGGATCATTCCTGCTGGTGTAAACAGATCTTTCAAGGTCTCCGCATCCCTTAGCGTCAACACAACTTCACTGACTAAGACATGGCTGCCCGTGCCTCTGCAAATCATGAAAGTCAGTATGGAACTGGCTTTCGGTGGAACAAGCTGGCATGCAAATAAGAGTCTGAGAGAGAGCGGGAGAGTTTGATGATTCATTCACTTGGCTGACGATGAAACGCTATTGAATAACTGCATATGAAGACTGCAAAATTGGCTAAAGAAAACCCCATAAATATTAGCAGCTTGGAACCATTGTCATCTAAGCAGCCCCTCGAAATGTATACGCACAAACAGACTTATATACATTACAACGTACACACTGCCTTCTGTTCTGCTTAATTCAAAGCACTTTAATCCTCCCGTCTCAATTTTCCAGCCTGACTAAATAAACGCAGATTATGAGAGAGGAGTTGGGTAGAGAGGGGCAGCATACAGCCACGACACAAGTCCCGATCTATTAGTGTCGCGCAATTTGTAAACACAATAAGTGAGACTTAGAGAATGCTAAAAAGGTCCCACCACTCCATATCGCGCCTGACAGTTATCCAAATATCCTTGGGGAAATCATTACCCGCAGCCTCCTGCAATAACTGTGCTTCCTCATGTCTATACTTATACTATGCTTCTTGTACAGATGCGAGTAAATATGAGACATGGATTATTATTATTATTATGTAGTAGTAGTAAAAGCAGGAGGGAAGGGGGCTAGTTGATTTTTTTTTTTTGATGCAAGATGATTCATGAAGGAGACTGCATCGCCATCATGGTGAGGAAGACCGCTGTAGCTGCTTCTCATGGGTCTATTAAAGAGCCTCCATCCTCCCAATCTCCTTTGCCATCATTCACTGCTGTGCGTCTTGTCAGCACCATCCTTTCACTGACAACTGAGTAAACAGTGAATGAATCATATATAGAGATAGAAGAGCCCCTAAATTACCCAGTGAATGTCGCCTGAGCACTGCCTTAGGTGTAATGCTGCTGACTATCTGATGACAGATGACATAGCACACGCTGTATGATGTGGCCCACACAGTGTAATGTTGATTAAAATCTGGGATTACATTAAGTCAGAGGCGTTTGGGGCTGAGGAGCGTAGCTAAAGCTCCCATTAGCAACCAGCTGTAAAAAAACATATCCGCCGAATATCCCTCTGGCCATCTGCCGCTGTGGCTTTCCCGGCTCGCTTGGCCACTTTAAAACCCATCTAGGGCTGCAATGTAACCTTTTGACTCTGTGTACAAGGACGCAACATGCTATCAAATATTCAAGGTGTTCTCATATAAAAAGTACTTATAGCAATACACCATCATGTCATGATATTCTTCAATATTAGTGAAACTAGAAGCTGAACATGAATGTATGAAACTGACATTGGATTGACACTGATAAAGTTTAGTCACTGGGCACATTTCAAAATCTTTTGACTTGTTGGGAACATTTTCAGTGTTTTAGTTGATTTAACTTAGATGTTCAGCGTCTAAGTTTTAGTGGCATCATCATGAAATGCAACCAGTGGCTAACGGTGTATTCACATGCTCCTCGGATGGTCCCATTTCTCCGAGTTGTAAAGTCGTTCTTCTGACTTCAGTGTGTGTTCATGTGCTCTTAAGTCGGAATGTGGAGTCAACATGGACGCTACAACAAAGATGCGTTGGATTAACATTATCAGAGCGTGTAAACACACAGACATCTAGTTCACTCACACATGAACAGCAAACTAACAGTTATAACCATATTACAAATTACAATTATGTATATGCAAAACGTGATTTTGCACAGTTCAGAGTTCTGTATACTTCTTTATATACCCATGTATTTCTATTTTTGCAATGAAGACTTAATGCTCTGTCGGCTCTTGTGCTAAATAATAAGTATGAGCCTCCATTTGTCCAAATTTCTCTTCTTACTTCTAATGAACCAGTCTACTATTACTACTATTTGTTCTTTTTCGTACGTATTCAACGTAGTGACGAAACATGCTCTGTAGAGACGTTTGTCCATTTGGGCTACTGTAGAAACATGGTGATGTCCATGTAAGAGGACTCGCTGCTTATAGTTGCCTAAACTTAAACCTGCAGTAACAATGGGGGCAGTGGAAATAAGCTGTTGACACAACTTTGACATATTATCACCACTCCTTTTAGCTCTGTTTTTGGTCTCCACCAACTCAAAAATGAAAAATGTGTGTTTGGTGCTGGGTAAATAGAGTTCATCATGGCAAGCAACACCTTTCCACATACAAAGTCATACAATGCATTGTTAATATGAAAATATTGAAGCTTTAATCATATTAGTGACTCTTACAGCCCATTTGCTGTTAAAATATCTTTATGCTGGAGCAGTCAACAATTTTGCTTTGCTTATTCATGTAATCTAAAAAGAAAACAGTACAGTGTGCAACTATATCATCGTTTGGGTAAAAAAAAAAAAAGTTTAAAAACATCTCTGTCTATTCTGACTGCAGGAGGGCAAAAGTGAGACTGAGGGGGCTGCCTGTTACAATAAACCTGCCTCCACTTTCTTCTTTGTTTAGCACAGCCGTTGCTGCAGGTCTTGCAGCATAATGGAGCTGCAGTGCATTTCTGTATTCTGCTTTAACCAAAGGCAAAAACAACACACATTTTAAAATCTGGCAGAACAAAGAACTTTTTAAAAGGGGGATGGTTAATTAAACAAAGCTACTTTAATTTGCATGAAAAATGTATATAGATTAAATCAGCCATAAAATAGCTTTTTTTGCATGTGGTTCACTTTGAGGTAAAAAAGTTAATTTAAAAGATCCAATCAATAATAAATCACTGACATAATCAACTACTGAACCAAAAAAATACTCATTTTGAAGTAAAATCACCCTGCTCTAAGAGGCCTTTGGGTAAGAACTCTTGGCTTAGTTCAGAGCTATTTGATGTGCACAAATCTACTCTACACTGCCCAGGATTAAATAATATTTGAATTCTGGTTTAGGGCAAATTTTCACACTAAGCCTCCATCATTTGCAATTACCTCAAATTCGAACACGTCCATGTGGACGTGGACATAGTAGGCAAATAATCTCATTTTATCACAACAGGATTTGATATTGATATGATATGAAAATGGTGGAAGAGCTCACATAACTCCTGTAGGTAAATTCAGCACCACACCATTTCTTGCCAGCCCGCCTAGCTGAAATCCCACACTAAGAATCAAAAAACCGTCTCTCACGGGAGATTTCAACCCGCCATGTTTCTAATGTAATCAGCAAAAGAAATCTTAACCTATTGGCGGAGATGGTTTCCAGGCAACAAAGGTGCACTAGATAATGTCTAAAAATAGTCCCCGTCTCTGCACAAAGAGCTAAAATAACACATCTTAAAGAGCTAAAACTGTACATGGATGTGTTATTTTCAGTTTCTGCTGGTGATTAGACGAGCTAAATATGCAACACTTTGTTGTTCTACTCATCCTGTCACTGGACACAAGCTGTGACAGGAACACACATTCTGTCACTGCACCAGTCATCTAGCTGTATGACGAGGACATACATCGTGCCGCCGTGTCGCTCAGCTGTCTGCTCTTTCTTCTCCACCTGCCACTCACTGCCAGCCTCTAGCCATGGACTCCCTCACGGGAACACACACCTAACGGTAAATAATGACTCTGCAAACCAACGGACTGACGTCAGGGCCTCGCTCTCAACACACACATCTGGGATGGTTTTTTGGGTGTTGCATAACAAATCTAGCAACTTCACACATCGATTGTTCTCCTCTGCATCCTTTAGTCCTTCCAACAGCTTAAAACAAAAGCAGTAGGCTAAGTGTCAGAACTTTATCAATCTGCATTTGGAAATGAACTTACTGAAGTCCAAGAATGAAATGAATGTACAATAAGTTTTCCAGCGCAGGCTCATGCTGAGATTTGTATCCTTTGTCGTCAACTTGTTATTGCACTTTCTAAACTGCTCTCTCTGAGCATTAGATTACCTGCTAGGCCATCTCCCTTAGACATAAGTGAACAAAATAGTTTCTCACAGGCAGAGTGGTTAGGGAGGCTGTGATCTTTTTTAACTGATTTGGATTGCCTGAGGGCCTTCCAGTCTGGCTCTGATGAAAAGAGAGCGGAGGCAAGCAGATGTGACAGCCAAGCATCAGATTGGTTTAGTGGTCTCAACATTCGAGAAAACAGCTCAGAAATATGACTGCTGGAGCTGTGGCCTCACGCCACGACACACGAGAGATTCAGCATTGCTGTGTAATAATATAAACAACCAATGCGAAAATTTTTTGTTTGTCTTGTATTGGGCTTCTAAAAAAAAGTAGTATCAAATGCATGTAGGCAAAGTAAACTGTCTCATTCTACTTTATTTTTAAAGCTGTATTTGGCAATAATGCCGGCCACACAGAATAAAGATTGATGAGGGGTTCTTATCAGCTATAATCGACAACAGTAGCCTATCCTGCAGGCCTTTCCTTTATCAATCTGAAGGCAGCAGGTATCTGTTTCATCTGCAGTTTCTAAAAGGAGTGATGTTGCTTGACAGTGTGCTACAATTATTTTCTACAGTTAATTATTCTACAGTTTTATATTTGCAAATCAACAGGCGTGTTGGAGATGGACAAAGTGACCAGTCAAATATAACGGAATTAAACTTAAAAATACAGCATGCAAAAAAATTTACCTCATTTTAAATTCTGCTTTCCTTTTATTTATGGCACTAATGTGGTATTGAACGTCAGATGGTCATTGTAAGGATCATTGTGATGACAAACATAATTGCACGGAAAAGACGATCAGATCTTCACTGCATCCAAAAACAAGAAGCTTCCTCTGATAAAAACTCTCAACCACTGTCAGTGTGTCATGTGGGGGGAGAGCCCTGTATTTAAAGGGGATGAAAGTCATGAATGTCATTGCCATGATTGTCACAGCCTTTAACACGGCCATCTATAATGAATGATAATGTATTCTTTCTGATCCTACCCCTTATCCAGTGCGCCACAGGTGCATGTGATGTGCTGCGCCACAGAGATGCCCAAAACAGAGGCCTTTGCTTATTAGTTAATCTTTGTAATTTCTTGCAAACTCTTGTAACTCAGATCCTATACGGAATTGTATTTAATGCTGTGTGAATTATTGCAAACGTGAGGGTATTTTGTCTCCATAACAGCTTTTCTTGTGAGAAAATCCAAATTGATGGACAGGCTGACTGATTTGTTGATCGAGATTCTAAACGCCCGACCTCTCTACACCTTTATTATATCATTATCCCCAATTCTAGCGCTTTAATAATACGGACTGATAAACCAAGTAACCGATTACCCCCCCCGCAATCTTACCTCATCTGATCCTGAGCCAAAGATGAGCAGGTCAAACGGGATGGCGGCCACCATGTCAATGAGGAACCAGCCTTTAAAGTAGTGGATGGCAATCTTTGCTGGGTGGCTGACCACTTCTTCGTTGATGTTGACATATGTGGTTCTGAAGTTTATAAGGATGTCCACAATGAACATAATGTCCACTATCAGATCCACTACGTTGAGGGGTGAGCAGGAGTAGCCACACTCCCTCCTCCTCTGCTCCTCGATGTCGTTGAGGAGGAAGGCAGCAGAGTACGGAGTGAAAATGGCCGTGTAGATGACCAACAGCAGGATCAGCCAGTCCCACACTGCTTTGAACGGACTGTAGTGAAGGATGGTCCACTTGTCCATGCGTGGCGTTTGGAGCTTGTACTCCGGTAGCACATCTGCACCCAGAGAAAGAACCTGAGGAGGAAGAGATTTTATCAACTTACACCAATGAAATATTATCTAAGTGGAGAATTCATTTTTCTGGTGATAGTACGGTTTGTTATCGGCTCTGCTTTCAACCAAAAGCACTGCTATTTGAGAGAAAAGTGGAATTTAATGGCGTTGCTGCAGGTTTCTGTCTTGCCTTAAAGGAACTCCACTAATTGTGCACATAACGATCAGCTCACACAACAGTAAAACAGTTGTATAATTTATTTCTTTAGCTCTGGAGGAACAAATAACACTGTCAATTGTCGACATCGAAGTAGCAATTTCTGAGAAGAGCCTGTCTTACAAATTGGATTTTAATCCACAGTTTTTGGAACTAAAAGTATCTCAGCTACTTTGATTTTGACAATTCTTTTTTTTTTTTTTAAAACATGTCCCACACCAGTCCCTCTATTTTGTGAAAGTGGAATACTATATCACTTAAGTTCCCCTTCAGGTGCAAAGTTGGTCTTGTAAACAAAGCAAAAATATCCTCAAATTCTCCACTGTGCAGTATTTCTGCATAAAATGCACATTTAGATTAGAATGATGAACAGCAGAAGAATCTATAATATGCCCTGTGGTTCAAGAAAACTAAAATTAAATTCAGTAAAATGTAAATGCAGTTCACTATAAGCCAAATACATAAGCATTTCCATGCCTTTAAGTTGTTGTGCTAGTATGTGGAATTGTATTATGACATGACTGAAGATTAGGTCAAGTAAAGGTCATGTTTGCTGACATGCGAGTAATCTGGCTGCAGGAGTTGAACATCAGCACTAAGACTGTACAACTGTACATACTATACAATCCTAATGCATTTCAACATTATCTCCCAAGTAAAAGAAAACCTTGTATAAAAAGAAGAGGCCTAAATTTCCTCACACCCCAAATACCTCATTCATGTGGTAAGTGGAAAAAAAACTGCTTCTAGTCTAATAATTTAAATTTTAATTATAAATTAATAAAATCTTTCACAAGCCATACAGGAACAGGCTGCTTTGGAGTCATGACTTCATAACCTTGGGAAAATCCTAAAACTACTGCTGTTGTGGGAAAAGATTTTTTGAGACAATATCTGGGAAGTTGTGGATCAGAGCAGAAAATAAAACCGTGTCATGCAAAAAAACACAACACTGACATGTGTGAATTGTCTACAGGAGACAACTTAAAAGAAACAACCTGCGCAAAATCCTCAAGGTGTTCTGCATCAAGGATGGAGGTATAATCTATTCCTGCAAGCCTGGAAGTCATTATCTCTGTTATTGTAGTTACCGTATATACCTGAACAGCTTTTAACATCAATATTACAGCACCGTCATGGACCATTTCGGATAAGAGTCTCAATGACTTGGAGGTAATTATAGGTGCAGGCAGAGGATACATCTATTCATATAAGTGTCTGACACTTTGGCTTTCACTGCTGATTATAGCTCTAAGGAGGAATGCAACGAAAGACAGGCTGGTAAAGTACAGTACATGAGCTGCAAGGACAGAGATAATGAAAGAAAAACTGTAAGTGATTATTTGGGCATCATCGCTTTGTGCATATGCCCCTTTCTCTGCCCCAGTTACCTTCATGACCCTTGTGACTGAGAGGAGAGGGCAGGGGGCCTCAAGGATGATGTATGGCACAAGAAAAGGCTAGAGTGTTAATAATTTAATTGGTTATTAGAAACTCCTGTCCTCTGTGCGATGGGTCAGGGTCAAAGGCTTGGACCCTCTGATATGGGATAACCTTTGGAAATTGATCAGCAACCAAAAGGACACAAAGGAAATGTGTTCTATTATTTACAAGGCTGTCACTTCATTAAATACAGGTGTTTCAAACGCTTGTTTCATTACAGTCACATCTCAATGTGTAACTGCTGTTGACTTCCAAATAACTGGGCTTAGATTTTTATGTTTCTAAATTGATTTCTGTTAGAAAACTGGCTGGCGTAGAAAGAGGTATGAACAAACATACAGAAAAGCTTGCAAATACCC
This sequence comes from Micropterus dolomieu, assembly GCF_021292245.1. NCBI lineage: Eukaryota > Metazoa > Chordata > Actinopteri > Centrarchiformes > Centrarchidae > Micropterus > Micropterus dolomieu. The sequence goes on from NC_060150.1 coordinate 5,613,038, forward strand.
ATGACTGTTTTTGGGATTAATGAAATACACCCCATACCAGTCTATGTCGATGTGTTTAAAGTCCTTGCACAAACGCTGTTCTGCCATCATGCAGTTTATGATCAATAGTGATGATACAAACAAGATGGTAATTCTGCACTACACTAACACCGCTCAGCATGCATAGATACGTTACCCCTTGGCCTGCTAGCAAGCCTGGCAGAATGACAGCTCTGGATTAACGTGTTGAAGCCAATCTGTTTCTAAATAAAAGATCCCATCTTAATTATTTAACCTACCTACTGTAGCTATGTGCACTTGGCGCAAATGAACTCTCGTGGGATAATGGAAGGCTCGTTCTGTGTTTGGCTTAGCTTCAAACGATATGCAAATGAGCATTAGCTTTCTACCCTTCTCCGGTTCATTTTGGTCTGCGCTGTCAGGGCTGGGGTATTATTTATAAAGGAGGATTGTTGTTTCATGTTTCTGTGGCAAATCACATGGCTTCCATCATTAAAAATGATGATGATTCAGCTTCAGATAACCCTAAGTTTAAAATGAGACATTAATGAAAAGTTGTGGGCATGTAAGACTCGTGTGTACTTGAGCTGCATGCACTGATTCGTTCACAATGTGAGAAACAGCTTGAGAGCTGAAAGTCTGCTTCCTTGAGTCTTAGTTGACCGGCTTCCTGGGTGAACCCTCCATCTGCCTGTGGTAGCTATGAGGCAGCCAAGGCCAGGAGAGAGCGTGTCTGTTCAGACGCCTTGATTGTGACTTAAAATGAACTCAGAGGGGTCCGGAGTTGGTTTCAAGACATCTGCTGCTGCTTTGTGCGCCTCACTGTCAGGTGTATGGGGAAGTGTTTACAGAGCTAAACTGTGGAAAGAAGGGGATATGGAGCAATCCCCCCATGACTTATTTATCTACGACTTGTTACTATAATAATTCTAATGCTTATCAGCATGCTGTAAGCAAAACACAGACAACAAAATGCGTTGAACACCATATGCTCAGTCATAGAAGGAGCAAGAGGGGAGGGGCGCTGAAGAAACACGCATTTGACCGCTAATTTCCAGGCGGATCAGTCATTGTAAACACAAACCGGACACAACATTGCGACAGTATTTTAAAATGAACACTGAGTGACATGACGAGCGAGCGAGAGAGCGAGAGCGAGTCATGAAATGCGATTAGTTTTGTAATCTGTAATCCCAGTTTTGACTACTACCTACTGGAGTCAAAACTGGGATTACAGATATGTGGTAGCATTTTTTACCACTGGCACATCAGTGTTAGTAATACACCTGTTTTGTGAACACACCCTTCAACAAAGCAGAAGTTACACTGTAAGGTCCTCTAAGGTGCCACATGTTAAAAGTCCATTCAAACCACATGAACAAGCCTGGTTTCCCTGCTGCTTAATAACTTTGACTTTAGTGCTGGATGGAGAGGTCAGTGTGATGCACTGTGGTCTGCTCTGTCTCTGCCTCTGGCTTAGTCTAGGCTTTTAGCCGAAGTTGCCTTGAGTCCAAACAGGGGCCAATTTCTGTGCCCTCTATCTCTTACACCATTAATGCAAAACTGAGACCTAATCTGTGGTTTGGGGCAGCTTCGGCCTACTCCTGGGAATACATTAACTCACAGTCCCTGTCTTCTCTGTGCTGCATCTCAGCCCTGGCAGGGAAGGTGAGAATGACCCTCTAACCCCCGACCGTAACTCTAGAAAAATGCCCTGAGACCTGGACACTGTCTGGCAGTAGTAAGAGTATCCCTGATTATTCGCCACCAGTGACAGACATATCAGACCGTTTGAGTTCCAATTAATCACCCTCAGGCACACATTGGACAAGTGGGGGGAGGCAGACCGGCCGGGGGTGTGGATGACTTCATCAGCTGCTCAATGTGTGCAAGGGTGATTTGTGATGATAGTAAATGATATTATGATGAACATTACTATTGAATTCCAATGTCTCTTAGCTCCAGTCTGCACAACCACAGACAGTGAAATGACTGGTGGTTTGAATTATTAATAATAAAAGCAAACTATACGTGCCCACTGCTGTTTTCAAGTTTTAGTCTCAGGCAACAGCAAAGTATCCAATATGACCATGACAGAGAACTTTGTAACAGATGGGTGGATGATGGATTATATACAACACTGACAACAACAATACGAGCTAGACTGATATATATTAACTTCTTCCCCAAAAAACAACAAAACCTGCCACAGGACAGAGAAGGGATCCCTGTTGTGTGTAAAGAACAGACCAACATATTGAAATTACAATAAGGTAAATCCAGATTACAAAATTGCAGAGTAATTGGAAAAGACATGTCAGCAACGAAGTGCTAAACTAGGTTTGAGATAATTTAGAAACATTGAAAAGTTGTTGAGACCTGATCCAAAACAGACCCGTGGATACCCTGCCTAATCCCAGACAGCATAAATTAATTCTAAAAAAACCCCAAACAAAACAGACCCGAAGGGGTCTGAAGGGGACCCAAGCACAGAGAATACCCAACCCGCATAGAGTTGAGGATAATTAGACCCAATTAAATGTGGCTGACCTGATCAGACGCTAACAGAGAGAGAACACCTGCAGCAGCATGATGATCAATCATTTAACCCATGGTCGAAAATAGCAGCAATATAATCATGGCCTTATTGCACAATTATAAAGTGAGAGAAACTAATTCCAAAAATACTTTTTTTTACTACTTGTTCATATTGTCTCAATCCGTCTATATTGTTTGTGTGTGTGTTCTGTGTGTGTTCTGTGTGCGTTCTGTGTGCGTTCTCTATACTGTAGCCTGTGTCTGGATTTTATAATTGTATTATTGTATAAGTAGGCACATTGCGAGCAATGCACAACCAGAGTCAAATTCCTCATGTGTACACATACCAAGCAATAAAAGCGGATTCTAATATGCCTCACCGAATCTTTTATATAAATAATTGAAGTCTTTCACCTCCTGCACCAAAAATATTCTGATGTTCTTTTTCTAACCAGTTTAAATTTTCACCAAAATATCTGATTTCTTTTCTAACCAGTTTAATATCTGTGATTCAAATTCCAAAAAGTAATTAATTTCATGTCATTTAACAGCATCATTTTTATACACAATATTATAAAGAGTATGTTCTACACCTGCACTATATGAAAAGTGCTCTGAGATAACCTGATTCAGTGCTGTATAAATAAAATTGATTTGCTAAAATATTTTCTTAGCAGTGATGACATACCATGTGACCAGAGCTGATAGTTCGTAAACTGTTGGATTCAGATCCACTCACATATTGACACACAAGACCCGCTGCAGTAAAACCAGACCCCACATTAGACATTAGAGCAGGCATCGGCAAATAAGTCTGGCATCGGGCCAAAGTTTTTTCAAGTCTTAACATGGCGGGCCAGAACATAGTCAAATCATTTCAAATCCTTATTCACCTATGTGTAGGTCAGTAGGCGCGGGATTCCCGTTAGGAGGATTATGTGATCGATCCCAACATACGGCAGATATTTTTTCTCCCTTGTTCAACAAACGGATTATACTTTTGCACATGCTCACAATAAAGCATGTGCTGCAGTGTGTGTGTGTCCCGGCGTTTGATCCGCCTTTGTAAACCCATGGATGCTTATTTTCATTTCCCTGAGGAAATTCAGGGGAATCCAATCACACCATTACTGGCAGCTTTTTAGATGTGTGTCAAGCACGCGAGAGACTCTGAAAAGTTCTAAAAGGACATTTAAAAGTAAAAGCTCTCAATAAACTTGACAAAGCTGCAAAACAAAAAAAAACAAAAACGTTCTCCTGCTTTTATTTTGGAGGCACAATGCAGAGATTTAAGGCCCACACAACTGGAAAACACTCAGTCTCAAGTGAGTTTTCACAAATTCATAAACTTTTCACTGGTTTTTGTGGAGAGCCCCACTTGGTTAGCATCTTACCTGCGTGACTTTGTCGGTGACATTGTGTGTGCGGTCTTTGACCTTTGGGGCGATGATAGTTTTCTCAGAGGAAGGAGGGGAGGGGCACTTCTTCTCATTGTTCACCTCAGAGAAGTTGAGCGTGATGAGGGGAATCTTGTTGATGGTGCTGTACCTGTTAAGGTTGGAGTCGGAGGTGGAGCCGAGCAGGCTGGATTTGATCTGGATGAGCGGCCCTGAAAGAGAAAGCAACAGAGTGGGGGTGTTATCTTTAAAAGTCACCTCATCTTATAGTGCCATTGGGCTATTTTAGATTTAATAGGCGTTCTGAATCATGGACATCAGAGAACAGTCTAGTGTTTATTTGTAACCGCTGTGACATGGGTAGTGAGCATGGAGCGGCCCTTACTTTTGGAGTGAGTTCAACCAAGACACAACACAGAGAATACAACAGATGCTGAAATACAAACTCTACACCCTCTGATTGACCTGTCTGTCTAGGATGATCAGGCCTTTTATAGTTACTTATTAAAAGTTAATTAATGAAGTACACTGCTGGTGAAAGAAAAGAATGATTCAATGCACAAACAATGCAACTTCACACAGTTAGGCAAACTATCTGTCTGATGGAGCCTGGACATAACCGGTGTGTGTTGAATTAACAAAATGTTCCGCCATCAAACTACGCAATGTTCTCTACACATTCACAGCATAAGAAAAGCAGACTCTCTGAATTAAAGTCCCTGCCTTCTTGTTAAAGCATTAAACACTGCAACAATATGTGACAGCACTGTGACACACACAGACATGTGGCCCAATGAGGGTGATAAAAAGTGAAAAAGACAAAATTGCTGATTCAGCCGTGTGATCCAGCAGAGGAAGGTTGCACTATTTCCCCCTCTCTTTTCACAAAGTACAGTACAGTGATTGAGAGTCAAGGACAGAGAAACAGACAGCTGAGGATGAGATACTGCATGCAGAGCTTCAATACATGCCACAGCAAGGATACATCAGTGCAATCATAAAAAATAACTTCAAAAAAGGAAAAGCGGAAGCCATACCGCCAGCCATCCAGGAGCGAGACACTGGCAAACCAGGAGAGAGAAGAAACAGGGGGTAGAGGGTAAAGTGGGAATATGGAAGGGTGGTTGGATTGCAGGGTCAGTAGTCATGGCTATAAACATCATTACTTAAAATATACACATAAGGGCATTTATCAGGAAATAGAGCACCTTGGCAGCTCTATGAGTAAACCTTTATAAGATTGAAATGTTCATACTTTGATGCCATTTCAAAACATCTACTTTCATTTATACTTTAATTTTAGGAACTCCTCATTTGATCCTTTACCTAATTAAACATTAATGCATTAAGTCACGATCTGTGTCAGAGAGATAATGTTGTGAAACGCATGCAGCATAAGCACTGCTACAGTTCTGTTTAAATTATTCAGTTCCGCAATTTAAATTATTACGGGGAAAAAGGACGGGGTGAGTCAGGACCTTTTTCATTCACTAACACATGGCAACAAGGAACCAGAGGTTGCACAAAAGAATACAGAGGTTACAGACAGTCGGAGGTATCATCTTGGAAAGTTTCATTGATTTTCTTCAATGAACAAAAGTAGGAGAGATTTAATGTGTTGCTTCATGCAAGCGCGTGCAGAGGTCAGTTGTTTTTTGTTTTGTTTTTTCCCCTTTTTAAACTGAGCCTCCCCCTGGGTGACTGGCTAGGTTTAGCAGGTTGTGTGCACTGAGACTGAAAACGCATGCAACAAGCAGGCATTGTGCAGCATGTAGTATCTAATAGATGTGCTAAAACTTAACAGATCAAGATGCAGCAGGCTGCCGTTTGTTACCTTTAATATTGCGACCATTGTCTGTGATGGCAGCAACACAGCGTTGGAGAAGAAAGAAAAAGGGGAGTGGAGGTGAGAAGAGTTTCTGGTTTTCTATGATGACAAATGAGGGCTGGCATTAAACCCCGCTACCGGCCCTGTGAACAATTCATTACTGTGAAGTAGACGTATTACTGTGTCAGCCACTTGGAACTATTTGAATGAGGATTGTAGATAAGGGGATGGGGGTAGACTGATTGGCCTGGAGGAAAGAGGGCCAGTCTGGGGCACTTCTACCCTCAACCAAATGAGGGCCAAAAGGCTAATGAGTGATTTAGACTGCTGGGAAGATCAATAGCACATGGTATATATGGTGACTCACTATAATACTGATTAACAGACTGGCACGCCACATCTCACATTTCCTATTTTGGGACCACAGGGACTTTGGTAATTAATATAGCCAAATTACAGTCAATGCTTGTCACGACCAATAAAGTCCTTCACACAAGGACTTTATTTTTGTGAAATACAATATTTGGGACCACGTCTGATTCTCTTCTTAGCTGACATCACTTGGCAAGTTCTGGTTTTGTTAGAGCAGTGGTTGCCAACCACCCACTATCGGGGGTCAAATGTTAATTTTTAAACTTTTATTTTAAAGATCCCTTCCGGGCATGTTGGGGGAGATATACAAAATAAATAAAAATGACATCAGCTCCTTCTTCATCATTGAAAAATTCATTCTCATGAGTATGCAAATAAGTTTAATTTTCTAAGTGTAGCTACTTCACTGAAAAATCCATTCGTATGAATATGCAAATATGTTTCATCTTAAAAGTTTAACTACTTTACTGAAGTCCATTCTCAGTGTGCAAGTACTAGAGGCTTCAAGTTTCCATATCACATTTGTGTAAGTTGCGTATTGGACCACAGTTGGCCAAAACGAGATTTGAGGAGAGCATAGAAAAAAAACAAATTTGCCCTTCAGGAGATGAATGTAAAAACAGCTTTCTAGTGTCAAACTCTGCTCAAACCTCCAAGTGACATAACAATAATACATTTTTGAGTGGATGGGGTCTTAAATTAGATAAACTACAGGAATACCAACTACGACCAAGGAGTGGGACACAGATAGAGGTATTTGTTTGAAATTCAAAGCTGCTTTACAGCATGCATTAAGTGTATAGTATAGTAGAGCAGGAGATTCCTACCTTCACTGGCATGTCTGTCCCTGAACGCCATCTTGGAGTTTGACCCAAAGCCTTCCATGTCATGTACGGAGGAGGCTCTGCGAATACTGCACACACTCTCTCTGGAGGCGGTTGGAGTGAGGCCCGGGATTGACGGAGTTGCAATAAGTGTGTCCTCCTGGCTCTGGTTTTGGGTCTGGGCAATGGCCTGGTCCAGGTACGTCCGGTCCCAGGGGCCCTTGGGCGATGAGTGGTCCAAAGGCCCGGACACAGGGGTGGAGCAATGGCTGGGGCCGATGAGGGCGCGGGTGTCGTTAGCGTAGGAGGGACTGCAGCTCTCGCGGGTGGCGGGAAGTTGGTAGTCGCGCGTAGCCACAGAGCCGTCGCTGTGGCGAGGGGAGTCCACCATGACAGCATCGGGGTCTTCCTGGGGCAGGGACTGCTTGCTGATGCCCAGAAGAGGTAAGGCCGGGAAACGGAAGCGAAAGAATCTCCCTTTCCCTAAGAGAGAGCGATGAGAACGAGACAGTGTCACAGTGAATCTATTACTGTCATATTATTCCATACTAATAGCCCATTTGACAACATTTTATGCTGATCAATAACACTTTGTATGAAGTGCCTTAGCTATCAACGGCCTTAGAAGTTCTGTTTATATATGTGATACCAATTGCGCTAAGTATCAGAGTACTAGACTAGCGTGAAAGTTATCTGACACCAAAAACAGTGTGCTGTAGTTTTAATGAGCCAGTGGGATCTACATAACCCCCACTGACCTTGTGTTGTGTTTTTAAGGTCTTTGTAGCAGAACTTGCTTGCAGTTTTCAACATCCCTGCTGATATCTCGTACTTGTTTGCCAATAGCACTGAAAAGCCTGCCAATGCAGCTATCTTATAAAGACACTGGCAGATCAAAACAAATGCCCGTTCTACTTCAGGCAATAGTTCAATCTTCAATTTCCGTCAATTATTCATGGAGGAGGACATTTGCTGAAATATTAGAATGGCAGAAGTGTGTTCAGGAGTCAGTCCTATAAAGGATTATATGCAGGATTTTAATGAGCTTCCTGGGGAGACAAAGGAGAATGTAACACAGACAAAGTGACATTTAGGGTGCTGCTGTCATAACAGTAGGTAGTTAGGGAATGTTATGCATGAAAAAGGCAAAGAAACATAAAAACAGAGTTGAGTTTAGTGTGAAGTCTGTTAAAAAAAAGCATATAGGATATACACCACACACACTTCAGAAATAGGACATTTAATTGCATCTAACAATATCTGCAAACATGTCATGAGAGAGAGAGAGAGACACGCTAACAGGATTTCACATATGGGCCGCAAACTGTAGCCTGCATGTTGTGAATCATTTAGTCGCCTGAACATATGCCATACATCAGAACGCCATCTCAGTCCTTGAAAAGCGAGTCTTACCGCCATGAGGCCTAGTGTAAACCAAGTCCTTTCATAAAAGCATTAAAAGAAAGGATGAGCAGACCTGAGTTTATGAAACAACCACCTCACACCACATCATTATGTCCCTTTTGCACACTGAGCAAACGACAGCACATTATATTTGACACACCCCATTCAACTCCAATCTCTATCTGCAAAGAGTGGAACAGCTATGGATGTATTCAGAAACACAATAGGTGGTAAAATTGAAAATAAAATTAATGTTTGAGGTTCAGTGGGGAGCAGCATGCATCTTTATCTTCCTCATTTCTCCTTCTGGGTGAGACGGAGAGAAAAACTAATTTTAGACACCATTCTCCATGTCTGCTTTGGTGAGTGTAGTGTGTTTAAATTAAATCCCAAGCCAGATACTGATGACGCCAGAAATTATAATTTGCATTTAACTGGTGATTCCGAGCTGGGGCTGAAGCTAGTGCTAAACATCTGTTGTGCAGTATGAGCTAAACAAGTCATTCATTTTAACGAAGATGAAGCGGTGTTGTTGCTTCTGCAAAAAGATTCATGAACAAAGTTCTGTTTCATCCGAGCTAGGTGCTATGAGGCAGTTAAGATTGCTGATCAAAAATACCATCCGATTCATCAGTCTGAAGCCAATCACTAAACAGCACACCGAATTTATATTCCAAAGAGTCTGCACAATAGAGCAAAACCTTGTTCAGTGGGGCTGTCTCAAACACTTTCCCCTCCGAAGGAAAATTGTTCCCTTGTGCAATCACACCACAGCAATATTACTACTTTTAAATTTCCTTCAACTGTGGACAATCTCGGAGATTTAACATTTCATATTTCAGACGATTTGATTTTAATGCTTTCCTCAACAAAATAATGAATGGTAGCTCATGAGCATTCACATGCTCAGAGCTTTGTTTCTAATTAATGTGCCTGGAAGATAAGCACGTACGCCACAAATCTTTTAATTAGCTCGTAATTTAGTCACGGATTCGTGATGCATGCTGAAAACATTGTATGTAGCTATATTTAATTGTGATATTGAAAGGGCTGAACCTTACAGGAATAAGCTGCCCTTTAAGTGCTGTCGTGTGTGTGTGTGTGTGTGTGTGTGTGTGTGTGTGTGTGTGTGTGTGTGTGTGTGTGTGTGTGTGTGCGTGTGCGTGTGCACGCACTCTCACTCCCTCTCCAACCCTCTCATTCTTTCCCTGCAAAAAACTCAACCACATAACCAATGGACATGCAGTGGCCCTAGTTGCTATGATACCAGATAGTAATATTTGCATTGAATATTAATTGGGCCCTCAGATCCCCATGTTGGGAGTGAAATGTCTTTCTGTAATGTGAGCATGATTCAGATGTCAGGGGAGAAGTAGGTAGAGAACAATAAACCTTCATCCTTTGGTAAAAGCAGGACAAAAATGGCTTTGTGTCTTTTTGTTTGTCTTTTGCTCACGTTAAATTAACAAAAAAACACTAACTGATTTGCATGCGGTGTTCTTTTACCTCAAGGAGTGTTTACCTGGGCTCGCAGTGGTCCTATTACTCACCAACTCTAGAGAATAACATGGATAATTCTGCTGTGTCCCCACTTTGCCCCACACTCAGTTATACAGAGAGAAAATTAAAGTATGATTGCAATGAGCCTGAGTTAATACCAGTTAGCTTTAATTTTTTTAATGTATTTTTCCTAATTAGATAGTTACCAGCAGAGTGTGTCAGTAAACATGTGGAGAAAACAGTCAACATTGTCTGCATCTTAGGCTGTGTCCACAAGGTGTTGTTTGATTCCCTGGGTCCATACCAATTAAAGACAAAAACACACCTGCAGACTTGACTGACAACATTTCAGCTAGAGATTGTTTCCAAGTGTTTGAAATGCTGCTGCACAAGTATGAAGGTATTATTGAACCAAAACAACTGAGCACCTGTGAGAGTGGAAGTTGTAGAAAACACGTGTATCAGTAAATTTGAAGTCAGAAAAATGATGATTTGCAAACTTGTAGATTTTTTTTCTCCCCCTCTACCACAAACACCACATTAACAACACCTCATATTCTCACATTTTTGCTACAGTGAATATGGTGCAAAACACATTCACACACCCAAAAAAAAAAAAAATATGTGAAGTCATGGCAAAATTTGCACCTCAGCAAATCAGTCTGTGAATTCATGCAATGAGAGTTGCACATGTGTAGAAAATTCTCAAATATTTTTTTCTTGGATATTTTTCTTGCACAAACGCAAGTCAATAATGACAACTGCTTAAAATCAGTCTCAAATGCTGCCCCCCCCCAATCACAAGTGACAAGATCCGTGCACTTTCACTCGTGCAACACATATCTAACCAGAAAAAAAAAAATGTTTTTCCTCTATGACTTCAAATTTACTGATACACACTATTTCACAGGTGCCCAGTTGCTTTGCTCCAATAGTACCTTCATACACAAGCACTGTGTCCCATCTTTCATGCGCATTCATTTGGTACCCAGCACCTGCTCAATTCAAAACAATGTTGCCTTTTGTGTCCGCGTCCATTTTGTGTTCACTGTGACTTATTATAAAAACACTTTGTAAACAGCTTTCTAAGCCTGTGTCTGGTGGTCACACATGCCTTTTCCATGACAGGAATGTGACAGCCCGTAACTTAAAGTGAAGCCCTTGTTGGGTTTTGCTTTTGTTTCCACCGAGTAGTGATTCAGTGCCACTAAACATGACTATATTCTATTTTCTCGAGTTCTTTATTATCTTCAATACTAACCAACAGTATAAACATATATTAATCACAATGCATAGCCTAGTGTGCCTCTGAAAACAGTTTCACACCATTCTCCCCTTTAAACCATGCACTAGTCTGCAGTTGTGGCAAATGCATTAAAATGTCACAAATGCTATACTAGGTCTCTAGAGTTAGCTGAGGGAGGGCTGCAATGAAATAAGGCCAATAAACAACTATCTCCTGTAATCCCTGCGATGGCAGAGGTTGCATGTAGGCACAGAGAGAGAGAGAGAGAGAGACAGACACTGTGTCCAGCACTGAGACTCGACCTTAAACAAATCTGGACCTCACCAGATTTGCAAGGACGCCCACGCCCACTTAGTTATTCAGATAGGCATGAAAAGACTTTAATTCAGAGAGGCCTGTTGCATCAGGGATTGCCATTGTGTTCAGGCTGAGCAATTAGTTCCCATAGAAAAGTGAAAGAGGAAGGCCTCATCAGTGACACGTACACGCCTGCGCACACACATACACGTTTATGCATGGTGTACGCACAGTCACGTAGTACAGAAACACACTGACAACACTTGCTTATATCCTCAACACACATCCTCACTCTTTTCACCACACACCCCATGAGGCAATGCAGCCTGTTAGGGGCCTCATCCAATTACAGTCATCTGGAAGTGACCTCTGGTCCTCCATACTGCTGCTTTATATGTCACAGACAGAAATTGGGGGGAAGAGAGAGACACAGAAGAGAGGGGAGGCATCAAGAGCATGTTGGAGAGCACCGCAGGGGAATGGCATTATACACTATTACACCGACAGCTCTGGGAAGCCGAGTGCTCTCCAGCACTGCTCCAGTAGTTCATCAGGCCATCCTGGCAGGCTATGAGCTATAATTGGGCCAGACCTTTGAGATGATGGCAGGCTAACGCATCAGTGTCTGCTAAACGCTAGTGTCAACATGCCAAAGGAGCTGTCTCGCAGGGACTTCCGGCGCAGCACTACTGCAAGTACAAGTGAATGCACAAGCTGGAGCTCGCTATAAATTATGTCAGTCGCTTTATAGCATCTACACAGCATTATAGCATCTAGCAGGGCATGCAAAATGAATATTAGGGTCATGTCAAGTTGTTAAGATAGAAATTGATGTGGATGTGGGAAAAGGTTACAAGTAAAAGGTCATGACTGGCTGTTATATTACTATCAATCCTTTCCTTCCTCCTTGCTCTTCCAATCCAAACCTGTGACGTCTTCCACTGGTGAATATGCAGAACATGTGAAAAAGGAAATGTTGCACCTTTTTTAAATGCAATATTTGTAACTATATTTACTGCATGGCACCAACAGGACCAGGTTTAGCTTCCACTAAACTCTTTCTAGTCAGCCTTTTGTTTGTTTTTTTTAACTTTACTCACGTTGGTCAGCTTTGGATGGCGAGGTGTGGTTGAGTTTCTCCAGTGAGTCACTGCTGCCTTCGTTTAGGATGTAATCGAAGTTAAGGATGAACATCATGACGACTCCCTCCTCGTTCTTCACAGGGATGATATGGGTGGCGCACAGGAAGTTTGAACCTAAACAGGAAATTAAATCAAGGTTAGAAATGGGTAATAAACTTTTATGTTTGATGAACTTGGCACGTCTCACTGCAATCAGTTATAGAATCCTGAAATTATGACCCACAGTAGTCTAAAAGGCAAGCTCGCTTGATTAAAATTCATAACTTAATTATTTTATGTGCAAAACAAAATAGTAAAACCCCATCAAAGACTCAAAGTAACAGCTTTTCAGCTAAAGTACAGTTTGACCCCGGAGCTTTCCATTAACACTCTTTGACATTCAAACATCTTATTCCAGATAAAGCTGTGTGTGTGGAAAGGCTTGGGAGAGAAATGAGGGTGAAAAGGTCAAGAGATCCACTGAGAGGAAAGCCTCTGGAGCTAAATTATTTCATAAATCCAGACGGTCCTGCTACTGCGTACCGCACAGTTCAGTACAGTCAAATACAGTGCAAACATCCATTCCCCTCAAGTTAACATCCATGTCTTATCCAATTACTTCCATACAGTGACATCCAAATTAATGTAACATGAATAAAAAGACACACACACACACACACACACACACACACCCACACCAAAATATAGCAACCATTCTTACAATTCAGTCTGGGGAAAAAATGAATGAATTGCTCTCAGTTCTTAAACCCCAATTATAGAGTTGCTGATGGCTCCGCAGTGGGAGGTAAATTTAATGCAACCCTGCTCGTCGCTAATGCCTCATGTCTAAAATGTTCCACATTTATCAAAAAAAAGGTCAACAGAGATGGATCACTGTTACACACAAACAAAGAAGTTTAGGCTTGAATGGTGTTATCTCTGGTTGCCAGCATTGGCTAGATGGGATGTACAGAAGCTATGACCAGGGTAACTGGTGTAGAAAATGAAATGTATAACTATTAAGTTTTAAATAATAAATGTGGAAGATGCTCTCCCTCACATTAGGCTTCAAGTCCTGCTGTCACCAGTAGACTATTTATAGCTCACCCAGCAGGCACCCAGCCTACAGCTTTTCTTTTCTGGGGGAATACAGAGACACAGACACACTGCTGCACAAGCACACTCAACAAAAATGCGAAAAAATGCATGCCAGTGCGCGCGCCCCTCCCCCCGAAACAAATTAATTGCAGAATTCTTGTCTTTTTTTCTCATAACGTATCGATAGGCTCCAAAATTGTATTGTGCAGCAAGATTATAAATCAACTGCTTCACCAGACTGGGGTTTGATTTATGTATTAGGGAGCCCTGATTGCGCTGGGCTAAGCAGTAACTTGCCCCTAATAGTACATCAGTGTCACCGTGAGTGAATGGAGTCATTAATTTCTGTCAAAGGGGGGGTGGTGGCATTATCATGCCACTTCTGCCTTTACGGAGAACATGCAGAAGAAGCCACTATCCCAGACGGAGGTGGCTCTTTGCTTTAATGGTTTTCAGGAACAATATGGATGTACTTTCACTACAGGGAATATGTACTGTATGCAGCAAGGTCAGGGGGCCATGAGTATTAGTGGAAGTTAATGGATTTAACAAGAACAGAAAAGGGCTCTCAAGTTTTATATACTTATACAAGTCTAATATTGACAAATTATACAATTTAACCCTAACTAACTATTTTTAATTATTGTATTTCACAACAAAAGATGTTGTGAATAATAAAATGTGTTAGCTTTTGTGTCAGTGTTGCACCCTTCAGATATAAATGTCTGAGAGAAAAACAGACTGGAAAATAATGACCGATTTGCAGCCTTAGTATAAATGTGTCCGTTTTATCTCCTTAAGCACAAGGAGCAGCAATGATTCATTTTGTTTCCAAATTAAAATTGAAACGATCATGTCTATCTCCATGGAAACAAGTGAGCGCTCCAGAGAAAAAACAAACTTCCTGTGCCAAGTTGGATATTAGTCTCCAGCACAAAGCAACTTCAAGATGTTTCTCAAATGAAATGACATCATCTGTATTCCACTGCAGACGTCTGTGAGGAGAACGCTGAGAACAAAGTGAGAGAAATTTACCTTTCAAAATAGCCAGGTTTTCAACTTGTAAAGTTACATTTCAAGTGAGTAAAGTTTAAACATTAGTTACACAAGATGAGACAGTTTACGACCTCTTTTGCAGTGTAGCCACCATCATACAGCGGCATCAGGGACCATTTATCCTGTAGCAATGCTAGCAGGTTCTGTACAAACGAGGAAAAAAGCTTTAGCTAATGAGGCTAAATTCATGACGATTGAATGTCTCCCCTGTGGTTGAACTGAAGAGGAACAAACTGCAAAGCCAATTCTGTCAAAGTAGAGGACCTGGACACTCATTAGCATGTTCATCAAAAACAGGTGTGGAAACATAGGCCCACACACGCACGTACATTATTCAAGGACAATTTTTTCCACTCCGTTATTATACACACACCCGAAATACACACACATGCACTAACACGACCAAAATTGCCCATTAATGTATGTAGAGGTGTCAAGAGGGGCTGCCACGTAGTCTGCGCCCCGAGCAGTTTGGGGTTCAGGGCCTTGCTCGTGGCAGTGCCCAGGAGGTGAACTGGCACCTCTCCAGCTACCAGTCTACACACCATATGACTGGTCCATGCTAGACTCGAACAGGCAACCATCCGGATCCCAAGCCAAACCCCCACGGACTGAGCTCCCGCCGCTCAGTGCTTAGTGTAACCGCTGCATGCCTCGGGAGGGCATGTAACCCCAGCTTTGTAAAGCAGTGTGTGTGTGTGTGTGTGTGTGTGTGTTTTGTGTGTGCATGTATAGGAGCAACTCTAAAAATAAGACGGTTGGAAACTATAGGCATTTATAATTCATTGGAGCCAAGTATTATGTTCTAGAAAACGTAAAGGTTTAGGCCAGGGGTTTTCAAAGTCTGAGACTGTGGGCCTCCACTCAGACAAAGCTTGGGAACAGACACTCAACATGTGAGCCAAAATAGCCTAATATTACGGTTTGACATAACTTCCGACAACAACAAATAGTTTTAATAAAAAAAATGTCTGTCCTATCCTACAGCATTTATTAGTTTCTAACTCTAGGGAGGCCCGCCTCACATTTAGAAAACCCCTGGTTTAGGCGATATAAGAATGAGACTTGATGGTTATGTGCTCAAAATCGACACACATAAGAAAAGTGCTCCCAGAATCGGCTGACAAAATCCCTAATTCAACTATTCAGGCTGTGAAGAGTAGGTGTGTGGATACATACATTATTTCCCATTTGACTCATTATCATTATTGGCTGTTTGTTCATCCTGATGTTAATCAATGTTTTTTGTTTATGCATGTGCTGCATTGATTTTTACACTATGTCATGCACTTGCAAGATACATTTGAATCTGTACAGAAATGCATGAGGGAGTTTTTATGTCAGAGTGGGGTATGGGCTACTGCATGTGGGTTTGACAATTTGGGGATGACAAGAGAGATAAGTGTTGGTTTGTGTGTGTGTTCTCAGTATTAACCTCCACTTTGACCTGCACGTCTGTCCATTTTCGATTTTTGAATCTGCATTTAAATGTAAAAAAAGCCAATATCTACTTGCGCTGTTAGCAGTCGGAGTGTGCTCATTTCATTTTCCATTACTCTCAAAGACATACATTAGTGTGTGATGAGGCACAACAGAATAAAACCATTATGACGCAAAATAAATCTGTTAATACGATTTATTTTCCATGTGCCTCTCTTTCCCCTCCATTTCCCATTAGCGCTTTTTTTAAACTCAGTATCTACCTCATCGCTCTTCTCTAACATTTTCTCTCCATGTCCTTGTCCGTCTATCACTCTTCCTTCACTGTTATTAAATCCACCCAAGTCCTCATTTGTTTTCTTTTTCCGTTTTCTCACAATCACCGGTTCTCCCTTCAGCCGAAGTGTGCCTCGCTCTCTCGCTCCCTATCTGTGTAGGTCTCTCTCCCTGAGAAATGAGATAGCTGCCTAGGTTCTCCGCAGGAAGGCCACCTGACGTGTTATAAGTGGACAGATCAAACAGATCCCCGGTGCTGCTGCCGATGCAAATTTCTGCCTGTCTGCCTGCATATCCTGCCTCAGTGGAGGGTCAAAGGCAAACACGCACGCACCTCCCGCAAACAGAAATAACATTTACATTTCTCAGTTGCACATTGGCATAGAGACAGACAGCCATGCACACAGGCACGCACACACACTAATGATCTCAGTTCAGCACACTCCTAACCAGGCAGAGACAGACACTGGCTCTCACACACACACACAAACACAGTGACTCACACGCAGCCTGCCGGCAGCATTAATTAGCAGAATGTTCTCTGTCCAACTAAATCTAATAAGCAGGCAATGGAGCTGGTTTACATGGTGCAGTGTAATGAGAGAACGCACCTTTTGAAAGGCACTAAAAGAGCTTTAGTCAAAGTATCTCTGACCTGAATATTCATAGGGAGCTGCAATGCAAAACATAGTTAAGCATCCTAATAATATGATCCATTAGGTGCCATCTCTAAAAATTGCTCATCTGTCTTAAAACCAAAACAGCATGACTCAGCATTCTTCTTCCCAAACTCAAATCTACAGTCATGGATGGATGGACTAAAACACAAACAAAATCTTTTCCTCTCTGGTCTCTAATCCTCCGAGGAGAGCGAAGAGGAAAGTGCTGACGTGCAGTTTTCCAGAGAGGCAAAACAATCTCAAACTTTATCAACTCACTTTCACCTTGCGAAACACAAAACTGCCAATCATCCATAAACTTCACAAAACCATTGGGCCAAACCAGAGTGAATGCTATATATAACAGCCTGATAAGTCTACTGCGTTGCTAGCGCTTTATTGCACTCGCCCAGTGTGTCAAAGTCAAGCCATAAGCCTTAAGCCTGAGGGGAAACGTGAGTCTTATCAATTTAAACATTTTCCACTCGACTTCATTTCCTCCCTGACGCGGTGCAGCCTACCTGGATTAATAGGGCTACCTAGTAATCTGTTGTTACACAGATGGCTCGGCAGGATGACAGCACAGTGTGGTACCAAGTGCATACACAGAATATGACAAATCACAGCGTGCTGAAGGGCTCTTTAATGTTTCCAGACCAAAGCCACATTGTTTGTCATCTCTGTTGAACACACCACTAACTCCGGTACTGTGGGGATTCACTTTTAACTCTGATAAACCAAAAGATCAAAAAGGCAGTTCCACACGCAAAGTCACCTCCACGGCAGTTTGTTTTGGACAGGATGTCTCTCTAATAAACTACTTGGATGACTGGTCCAACCAAAGACATTAGTCATGGAATAAACACAATTACATGCGCGGGCAGATGGATAAATGTGGCTACTCATCCAAAACATACTGGAGAAAGGCTGATATTCTGCATAACACACGCAATGAAGGTGACTTTTTATAGAATCTCTTTTTGACCTTGGGGTTTGGACTGAAAGCAGCACCACTGTTGGACATCAGGAGAAAGTTCAGATGAGGACATTCTTATATTGCACTGATACACCACTGACCAACTGTTCCCACAGAGATGGGCCTTCATCCAGCACAACACACAACTATGAAATTACCTCCCAGTTCACCTCACTTCACTCACCATGTGTGTTTTGCCACCTCCCCATTCTTTTCTGAAAATTATAACCTTGATGGTGTAATTAATATATCAGTTCAACCTCATTTTAAGCTTGAGGGCTCACTACTCCTCTGTGGTTACGTTGATACACTCCCCTCACATTTTCTTCTCACTGTCATTTTACTGAAAGCGAGCAGTGATGTGTTAGTTTTGTTTTTTGAAGATTAGGTGGGGGGGTTAACTCAGCAGGTTTGCTGCACACTTTCAAAATTTCACAATATAAACTAAGATCCTCCATACCTTTATGACTGTAAACCATTTATGTTTAAATCTAATCAAGTTAAATCTAAAGACCATTTAAGTACCTTGTTGGAATTTTTAAAATTACATAAAGCTCTTCTCACTTCTTGAAAAAAAAAAAAATATATAAAACCCACACATAATCTATAAATATGGAAACATGTCTCATTTCTAAAGTTAAACTGCTAGACATTATGTGTCTCCTGGCTCTCTGAATAGTCTATTCTCAGTGTCAGTGACCTGGAGTCTTTGAGTTTCCACTTCACACTTGAGCATGAATGGCTCTGAGCCTATGCACACACAATTGGGTCCAAACTAACCCTTATACAGTCTATGCCCTATGTCACAAAACTATGCTAGTACATGTCTTAAATTCAGATTTAAAGGTGAACAGAGTGAAAACTTTCCCCCCTACAGAAGATGAATGGGAATGAACACTGAGGTTTTTTTTGTTTAAAAAAAAAACAAAAAAAACCCTACAGTGATCTTAACGCGCGGCCATACAGTCAAGTAACTATAAGAAAAACACAACAAGTATTACCAGCACAATCTACTTAAAAGTAGAGCGGCAACTATTAGCAGATAATCAAAAGATAAAAAATATATATAAAAAGAGTGGGCAACTGTTTTAATCATTTACATTTCATGGTCCCAAGTTCTCAAATGTGAGAATGTGTAACTTTTGTTAGTCTGACAAAACAAGACATCTGATGATGCAACATTGTGCTTCAGGAAAACTGTGATGGCTATTTTCCCCCTTTATGATATTTTATAAACCCAGTACCCTGTAACTACAGCTGTTAAATAAATATAGTGAGGGAAAAAAAGTACAATGTTTCCCTGTTGAATATATAGAGGGCTAGACGTAATAAAGTAGTATACAATGAAAATGCTTTACATACATTTTACAGTACTTCAATGTACTTAGTTATTTTCCATCTGGCTACCAGTCCCAAGTGTAGTAAATCCAGAACAAATGTCAGTTTAGGACAGAGAGGAGAGGACAGATCATTTTGAACAATGTGAGTGAGGTATCCCTCTAAAGTTCTGTTCTATTTTTATTTATAATTAGTGAACAAATAGAAATTATTGAGTGTGAAAGTGTTTGCTCTTAAACGGTGCAGTGAAAAGAGTTCTAGTTTCAAGATGCTGGAAATTTCATTAGATTCTATTTCCACTATCAATAATTAAGACAATGCAGTTCAACGCGCGCGCTTGTTCACAGTGGCAGGGTAGCAAGAGAGCAGCGCACACACATTGTTCAGTAAGCGTGGTTAAAATGCACATGGACAATATTTCTTCAACCCGATCAGAAATCATAAGAGATTCCAACTTAACTGTTGTAACATAGACGCTAAATAAAGCGATCTGATAAGATGTGTTTACATGCCCCAAAGCATTCACATCAGAATACAGTTTTTTTGACATGCACAAAGTGGTTCCGCCCACTCTGAGGTGTCTAATATGCCGAAAATATAAAAGAAGAACAGAGAATATTTCTGTAGGCTGCATTCACATGGATTCAGGCAGCTGGTAGAGCAGGACAGTAAAATTATGTGAGGCCGGCAGAGGATACCAGCAACAGTAATGGTAGACGGCATTACCATCCAAAATTATAACTTTCTGTTGTCCTCTGGCGGAATTTACAACCGGATGTTACCTACCTCCCTCACACGAGGAGAAAACAAACAATATACATTAACAAATACATTATATGAGCTGAGAGCTTGAAATCGTACTCAGATATTACAAGAAGGCTGACATATGGCAGACAATCAGCATGGAGCTGGGTGGAATACGGATTAAACGTGGTGAGGAAGTATTGTGAGCCAGGTTCATGTGTGATGAAGACGTTTTGGAGACTGATGAAGACAGATACAGTGTCAGCCCACAACATGTGAACACATCGAATGCAAACACCAAATCAGCAAAACATCTTTGGGTCCGTTTTATGTTTCCATCTTCCCCATAGTTTCAGTAGTTTTTCCTATTGGGTCATCTTTAGCTGGCTTTAAGCTAGAACGAATCTTTCTGATGTTTATTCTCCAATGCTACATAATATTGTTGTCCTCTATTACTATCCATGAGTTGCACTCTAATCTGTGGAGCCAGTAAAATCTTGTAAACATTCTTCTAAGACTTGTCAGATTCCCAGAGAACACATATCCGACGCCTTAGCTACTGTGTCTACTTAACCAGTCTAACTGTTGCCTCCCTAACAAGGACAGTTACATGAGAGAGATTACTAAAGCTGGAAGGTCAGTGAACACTTGTGGGATCAGCTACTGACTCCAAGCTTGTTACATCATGACATCACCCCATGACCTTGTTACATCAATTAAGCCCCCCTAAGAAATGTTCTTTCACAAAGCATTTATGTTATAAAATGCAGATTATCAAAAAGGTTTCTTCCTCCTCTCTCAACTCAGTTAAAAAATTCTTCACTTCAGATCAGGCCAATCTCTTCCAACTGAGGTGGTTACATGGGGAGTTTTTATTCTGATTATTAGTGGAATATAAGGGTCCGTGTAAATGCAGCTAGTGATTGCGCGATAGTGGCATATGGGAATCTTTATAGCCCTCATTTGGAGAGAGAGCTGCCAAAAGTATTGCAGTCAAAATCATTTTAACTTGTAGCTAATTGTGCCTTTTGCCCTGGCCTAATAGACATGGTGTGTGTATGTGTGTCCATGCAAGTGAGTGACACTGTGAGCAGAGCCTCCAGCAGCAGGGAGCTGTTGGTTGGTGCGACACTGCTTGAGGGGTTATGGTGACAGCTCCCTCCTTGTTTCTCTCTCTCTCTAAAACTTAGCAGGAGCCTCTTCACCTTGGCACTGTTAATTGTCATCAAATCATCTTATCCAGGTTGCACTCTGACCCTGCATCCGCATGTCTCTGCTGCTGTATTATTTTCCCCTGTTTGACTTTACATCAGAAGCAGAACAAAACATCATCTTGTGAATGATCACGCCGTGTAGCAGAACGCACACCTAACAAGCCACTGTATCTGGTGTTGAATCTTGAAAATGAGATTAAGTTATTTGTTTACAATCAAAATCTACTTGTTGTAGGCATAAGATAAGAAGGAATCCCCTTGTCTTCATACTGCTGGATCATTCGGGTGGAGAAAACAGAAGTTAAATGAGAACTGACTGTCCTTCAGAGGGAGGAAGGCTTATTTTTGCCTTCCATTCTGAGGAAATGTGATCCCTTCCCCTCTTCTCCCCCGGGAACATAGAGTTGGACTAAGCGCTGTTTAACACGGATGCCAGCTCTCAAATCCAGGACGGGGAGTGCTACATTATCACCGGGGATACAGTATCATCAGCGGTGGTTGCCTGGTGGTTCGAGACACTGTTCCGTAACCCAGAGGTCACATGTCAAAATCACTGCAACACAGAAATTTGTCCATCAATGTCCAGAAGCTAACACACCAAGCACCCATTTGATCCATCACTGTAACTGTAGGCATACATCACCTGCTTCACTACTACAAGTACAAAAAGATGTCATGGAAAGAAAAATAAATAATTGTTTACTTTAAGTGACCCACTAATCCCATGCTCTAGAAGTTATTGCTCACATGGCCTAATTTAGAGTTCAACATCATACCTCTACATAGTAATGGTAAATGGTCTGTACTTTTATAGCGCCCTTCCTAGTCTTTCTGACCGCTTTATATTCAGTATCTTGCCCAAGGACACTAACACGCAGACTAGGGGAGCCAGGGACCTTCTGATAAGTGGACAACCGCTCTAGCCCCTCAGCCACAGCCGTTACAGGACTCTACTCAGTACTTCTACATTGCCTTGACAAATGACACTTTATGAAATAAAGTGAATTAATTTCCCTTTGATGTGTCAAATATGAGCACAGTTGCCAATACAAAAATTAAACAAAAATGTAATATAACTGCTATTGCATCGGTTACAAGAACTGAATTTAATTATAGAAAATCGGTTATGGATCAAAAATATCATTGCATCTCTACTCTCATGGGTCATTGTGC
The DNA here is from genome assembly GCF_021292245.1 of Micropterus dolomieu. NCBI lineage: Eukaryota > Metazoa > Chordata > Actinopteri > Centrarchiformes > Centrarchidae > Micropterus > Micropterus dolomieu. The sequence continues at coordinate 5,635,539 of NC_060150.1, forward strand.
AGTTGCCTTGACTGAACTGATGGGACCTGTGGGTGTTATACAGCGATACACTGCAGCCTTTTCAGGATGTGGAGGCAGCCAATAGTGCCTGCACTAGAAAACTAGATCAACGTGGAGAATACAGGATGAGGGGGATCCAGGCATTTACTCTTCGCACGTTGTGGCCGGATGATGTCAGTGTATAATGACTTTGAACAGGACTTGATAATGTTGGAAAGAGTCTATTATTTAGGGAGACAGTCCTTTAAATAGAAGATCACATATTTGAGTCACACAAACCTCAAGGTCACTGCGTTCCATCATCCATGGGTGAGACACTTCCCATTACCTGAGTGTTGTATGAGGTAAGAGTCCGCTAAATGATCAGACGACAAGATATTCGGGTGCACTCAAAGTGAGGCAAGGATTTAATATCTTCAGAAGGGTTTTAATTTCACTCTGACATCATTAATTAATTTAAAATCAGTTAGCTAAATTAGTTTTTAAAGAAAATGTAGCTTCTGGTGTAGTGCATTTAATCATTTGAATATCAATACATGTAAGTGTGGAATGCAACCAAATTGAATATCCTGGAACAGGTCTGGATCTTATACACAGACATTCAATGCAAACTAAAGACTCTGCTTTAGAAGCATGAGTCAAACAGGAAAGTAAAGTTCAAATCATTAATGTCTGTACTTGATTGTGAGGATCTTGTTTATATTCATGCCTAAACTCTTGAGTCTTGAAGTCGCTGGATTCAATACATAAAGCTGCTATTTATTCCATGCTAGCTATCTGATGTGTTATTGTGCAGTGCTGTTTACTATGCACATACTGTATCACTACCATGTTATCTAAGTATCAGCTGCCAACCTCATGGTGAGTATGAGTGTAAATGGAGACTTGTTATATCAGAATTAAGCTTGGCCAAACCAGATTGCAGTTACACTTTAAGCTTTTGTTCCAAGCTTTTAAATTTTAGCAATGGGAACTAATTGCTTGAAATGTGATTGTATTCACTAGGGCCACTTTATGATATTTGGGATCTTTTATTTACCTTTGTAGTGTTATTCTTATCCATGGTAAAAAGCAAAAAAAAATAAATAAATAAAGGCTTGTTCTCAGGGTATCGCCCCTGTTTATAGAAAGGTTGAAATCCCATTATGCCTGTAAGTAAAACACATTGTACTTTTTCTTGACTTTCTACATCAGATTTGTGATGGTGAGTGAGGAGATAATCTAAGGTCATGCAGAAAGTCCTAAGCAATCCATCGAATACAACAATGCCTTGTGTAGCACGCATTAACAGGAATAATCTGAAGCTTTTGGGCACCATGCAGTGTTACTGCAAAAGGTTATCTGGGAAATCATGGTGGGTGATGGAAGGCTCTGCGGACTCTGTCAAACAGCAAGCTGTGAGATGGTGCCATAAATACACTGTTTATCATTATGAATGTGGGAAAAAAATGTCTGACTTGACAGATGGTGCAGCAAACAAGATACCACAAAGTGACTTGATGGGACACGTTGGAAGCCAAAAGTAAATTTTTATACAACTATGACTATTTGAACCCTTCAAAAACACATGTCTACTTGTTTTTTTTATATGCTAAACATATTCCAGATTTGTGTGCGTCTCTGGCCTATTGTGGTCCTGGTCAGACAGCACAAACCGAACATGCCCAGAAAACTGAAATAATTTAAAATCGAATAAAAACTACATTTTAGCTGTGCACATATTTGGAATACAAACATGCACTTGTGACAATCTCTACTAGTACTGACTATTTGGTCACATGGTGCTTTACTATTCACGCTCAATAATGGTACACCTGGACTGTACTTCAATAACCCTTAAAGACAGACGTCCTCGCCACATAGAATAGACACTCCTGTAGACACTACCTCATATTTATATATTGTATGTTTCCAATTTGTACCTAAATTTCTACCCAACTGCACCATATTTTTATGCTAAGTGTGATATTTTGTTTGACATGAACAGAGCATCGCCCCCCACCCTGCCAGAATACACTCCCACTGAGTTTGAAATCCAACAAGCACAAGATGACAAAAATAGAGAAGAAATAACGCTGTTGGGAGAGTTTGTTTTAAGACTTTGCTTTAACGTTAAAATGTTTAAGGTTTCAAATTAGAGTATCTATAAGGAGCTGTATTTTTAATTATGTTTCTCTTTTGTTTGTCCTAATTAAATGATGTTGCATGCGTTTCTGTAAGAATGACTGCATGGTTTGCTCTGTGTACATAGCGTATGATTTGTTGATTATAAAAGGATTATCTTGAATGTGACACGTTGCTAAAACATTTCACAGAGGTCCGTGTCAGACCAGGACATCTGTCGGATTATTTAAGGAGATATAGCAACATTACATTAAGCTGCTCATCTAGAAGAAAGCTGAAGAATACATACTGTACACATAAACCTCTGCAGAATAACTAAGAGGCCTGATGATTATGCTAAGGACATATTTTTACATTGCTGGAACACCAACGGAGGACAGCCATGAGACAGCCAAGTAATGTCCTGGATGTCTGTTCAGCTCTTTTTTTTTTTGAGACGTTATAAACGTCTTGCAGGGGCAGTCATACAATGTCGCAATGTTTGCTGGGAAAGATGCCTGGCTCGATCTTTAAGAGTGTGACAATGTAGCTGTGAATACTCCGACGGCCAATACAAGCATATGTTTTTCAATCAAATACACGCATACACTATTAATATTATTTGGACTAGATCAAACAACATAAAGCTTAGCCTATGTTCAGTCAGCTCAGTCTCTGAAAATTAGACGAGAGGGCATGACATAAATACAAGCAAAAGCAATCACAGCATCACTGGGACACACTGGGTGATCCTGTAAATGCTGAAACAAATTCGATTAAAGAACACTGTAAAAGCACGACAGACTCCAGGGTCCTGTCAGCCTTGTCTTCTCGCAGCACTGAAATACTAAATTACTTTTGTGAAATTGTCAAGAAATCATCAATCCGTACATCCTCAGCACAAGCATAAAAATACGAGAACAATATGAGCCCTGGTGTGTTTCAGCTGAACAGAATGCATGAGGAGGACTCAATGACAAATCAGAAGCTTTAGAGAAATGTCAGATTTGGACCATCGTGGTCCAACGCCTTGATAATCTGTGGATGTCAGGTTTTGTTGAGCGTATGACTAGCTGTGGTGAAACAGGCCAGTGGCCGTAGGCTGTCCCCTCAGAATCTACGCGATTGCTGATTCAATCTCCATCAAAGTGACTCTGCAGGCGCTGCAGAGAGCTGATCCCTGGCTGGCATTTAGTCGGGGGGCTTCCAAAACTGGGAAAGTTCATGAACATAGACTTCTACCTAATTGTGCTGGTTGAAATAATGTCATCCATTTCAAAGGGTCAGACACGGACTGCTGCCGGGCATGAAGACACTACAGTAACAACAACATATAAATGACCTTGCTAAGCACTGGGTCTGCCACTATGCTGAGAATGAGGACACTAGAACTCAAATAAAGCAACATATCTTGGAGAGAAAAATGTAGATAAAAATAATAATTCCACAAATACCTCTAGAAAATGACCAAATGTTAAACACCGCCCACATGAATGAAAACAATCAGGCGTGATCTGATGAATGAAAGAGCACATAAAAAAAATGAATGGCAATTCATTCACAGATGTGCACGTATCCAATCTGTGAATGAGAGAAAAGCAGGGATCACGGTCTGACATATGAGTGGCTGAGTGAGTGGGGGGGTGGATTTCTTAACATAAAAAAAACTTAAAACCACTGCATGATCTAGGAAAATAATCTTTCTTGCTAACATCCAGCTCATCATTTCTGATACCGGCTGGGTGAAAGGTATCTGAGACAAACGTAGGGAGCTGTCTGCTGTACAGTTGTGGAGGTTGGGTGTTCATAAGGCAAGAATGAGGAGAGACAAGGGGGAGGGGGAGCTGCAAAGCAAAGTGTTTGAGCAGGTGGGGGAGGGGGCTATGAGTGTGTGCTTAATCCATAGATCTAACATCAGAGTGACCTATATTTATTCACTGGCATGGTGCCTGCACACCATGGCTGTGAAATAGATTTCATAAGTACAAGCTTAAACTAATATATGTGGTTGGTTGATACTGGCAATCATAAAATGCTGTACATCAGACAGCTCAAAGTGATAACCCTGCCTAACAAAGCTGTCTTAAAGCAGAAAATATGCATTCTTAGATACACAATTAAACAAAACAGCGTAATGTATAGTTATTACAAAATCTCAAATTTCAGGCTAAAATGTCAGCATCAAGTCTCAGACCCATTTTAAGTATTGGTTTTTAAATTAGAGGCAAAAACTGAGAGGACTTAACTTACATTGCATTTTAACTACAGTAAAGAGAGATTGATGATTATTTCTTCAGATTTTAAATAGTGGGTATAGTGACTATGTCCTATACTTAGCCGCTACTTGTTGCTAATTGAATTATTGTTTCTAATGATGTCAAGATCAGTGACTGTAAAGAAGACCTTGACAGGAAAGCAATGGGTTATTGATCCAAATTACCTTGTTAAAGATGAGTTCAAGGTTTCACAAGTTTCAATAAAAAACAATTAAAACAGTAGTAATTTATTTGTCTGGGAACATAGATACGACAAATTCAAGTCACTGAAGGTGCAGCAATTTCTTTAAATATTCAAACTGTAAATATGTACAGCTGATCTTGTTTTTTATTATTTGCAGGGGTTTTTGGTTTGTTTTTGTTTTTTCAGTGTAAATTGATGAATCAGGTCAAAAACGCTTCTACACTTTTACAGTAGGAACTCATTTAATATAGGCATGAATTTAAATGATCGTCCCTTACAGTGTCAAAGCAGATTACATCATTCTGCATTACAGTGCACGAGATCCTGTTGTTCTTATACTGGGTGCGTCTATGAACATGTGTCAAGTCAGTAAGGCTATACACCAGCGTCACCAAGTCAAATTCCTCGACATGAACTGTACTTGGCAAATGACTGACTCAGATTCTGCTTTTGATGGCAGTTCCAGGATTGTGTGAGGTCCCAGTAGCCTGGTGTGTTCTCCAACTGTGAGACCCAAAGGCAGACATGTCAGGTTGAATTCGAGAGTTGCAGTGATATATTGTAGCTCTTTCAGTTGCCAGGACAACACTATTCTGTACTCCCCCCCCCACCCCGAGATGGGGAAATGAGGGTGTGACAGAAGAGGAAATTCATCCGAATAGTGATGGGAAAAGTACAGCAGGGGCATGTGTCTACTTTACTCCACTTTGTCTTTTTAAAGCACTCAAGTTTATTATGGAAACAACCACGGAGAGTAACTACAAATCTGCTTTACTTGTAAACGAGCAATCTGTAATCCTGGAGCGTCTTCTTCTTACTGGCAACCCCGAGAAGCCATTGAAGAGACTCGTTATAAATGAGATCCACTGTGAGGCATGAACATAGAGGAAATCGAAGTCCTTGCTGCAACATGAATTTATCCATGTCACTTTACACTGATTGGGGGGGGGGGGGGGGGGGGGGGGGGGGGGGGGATGTACAGAGAATGAGAAATGATGAGCCAACTGGACAGCAACTCATTTATGGGTTTAGTCTATAGTGGCACTACGATAACGGACAACTTTTACAGTGGTTGCTCTCAAGCCACTGGACTGGATTCAAGAGGGTGTTCACGCAGTGCTAGAAGCCGTTTGATATTCAGCTGCACCTGATTTCTCTTTATGTTCCACCTTCATTTACACTCTCTCTCACTTCATCCCTCAGCCACACACGTCAAACTTAGTTTAGAATGAATTCTCCTTCCTACATCTCCACGCTCCGTTTCATTTAAGTGCCTAATTTTGTCTTTGCATCAACCCCCACTCTTTCCACCACTGCATCTGCGCTTCCCCTATCTTCCTTCCTGCATATGTCTATCACAGAGACAAGCTGTCCACTGTACACTTTCAACCTGAGAATGTGAAAGAGACTGCATGAACAGAATAAGAGCTTATCTTGTTTGCACAGCAGTGGATGTACAAGACCTGGTTTAAAAGGGAATGGTTTCCATTCCGGTGTCCCGCATCTTCAGTCATCATGTCAGGCTTCCTATGAGGCATCAGAGCCTCATTCACTAGTTATTTATTATTCTTAAGAGTGGTTCACACAACACATACACCCACCATGGTGGAGTTGCTTCTGCAGCATCTACACTGCAAGAACAATGTCCACCATAAAGCAGTCTAAACAAAAATTTCAGATTACAATATAAAAATACCATGTTTGTTTGAATTTTTGTATCTAGTATTTAAAATTCAATGTTTTAATATTCCATGGAGTTTCCACTTGCTTTCATTTTGCCTAAGTAACTTAAAGAGTTTCCAGGTGTTGGCGAATAAAACTGCATATGTGAAAGTTTGGAAAAAAATTATAAATAAAAGAATTCTGGGGGTGTAGAGACAAAGTACTGAGCTCACTGAGGCTACATTAGCTGCTACTAGCACAACACAGCCGAATCTCTGACCCAACTGTCAGTTGCATTGTGGGTAGTGTAGGCGCCAGGTTTAACACAAGACCAAATAAAGCAAATCCTTTCACTGCTAAAGTAAATTATATGGTTCAATAGGGATGGGGATCGAGACCCGGTTCCAAAATTTCTCAAAACCCGAAAATCAATAAAGGTTCGAGTTATCGATACGGCTATCGAGACTTGCTGGTCCTATGATGTAACGTTATGTCTCGAGCGTCAAATCTGATTCAATTTAAACGCAATGGATAAGAAAATCATCAGGCTGCAGTCTCTGCCTGCTCCCACACACACCACAGCGAGAGGCTGTGCCGTTGTGGTGGAATACGGTGAGGGTTAAGTTAGCTCCTGTAAGTACGTGCAATAAAACCTTTGCAAGTAAAAAGACAATACTTTATCAATACACCTGTCTGTAAGGTAACGCTAAACTTGTAGAAATGGTTAATTTAATCATCTCTGTCCTATGTCTATGATTGTACACTGAATATATTGTTATACATTGTTTGGTTAGATGAAATCTGGGCAATTTCAATGAGCATTTTTCATTATTAATTTTTTCATCATAAAAAAAAAAAAAAAGGTGAAGGGGGGGGGGATGACTTAATCCCAGTAAGCATCACTGAGCACAACCAACTTTAAATTTATCTACTGCCACATTTTCAGTTTCATTTGCTATTGCAAATGAGACCATTTACCGTGTACGGAGCTTATGGATTTCTTCGGACACCAAGGACCCTGAGAGTCGGCTCTTTAGTATGGAAAGCAAGGCACTAAGATAATTCTACGGGAATCACTGAAAAGGAGAGGCAGACAGAGCAACTGCTGCTGAGTAAATGTGTGCGCTTCGTTGGTTAGAACAGTTTGTTTCCCCCCACCCCCCTGTGATTTTTGAAGCTGTCATTAAGAAAAGGAGGTTTAATCTCTGCTTAATCTCTAACTTGGACAGCGCTGAATGCATTCTTTAAAAATAAAAGACTGCAGACTAAGAAGCATCAACAGTAAAGCGATGTTAGGTCTGAAACAGGTTGTGCTTCTTGGCACAATTGCTTCCTTAATCATATTGCATTTGTTTTAGAAGAGATCATTTAATTATGTAAATCAATTTCTCACCACTTTATATTTTATGTATAATTACACTGTGAAGGATTAGCATTTAAATAGGCCATGTGGCTATCTTTTACAAAGCCCTGCCAGAAGGAAACAACTCCAAATCTAAAATCTTACAATCTGGCAATATTCCAGTATTCACTGTAAGGCCACATAATGGAGCGACTGTAGAGAGCTAATTGAATGGAACGTGCTTAAGGTAGATTTTAGATCTTTTGCTCTCAGCTGCAGTTTGAACAAATGATGCTCTATATCACAGTTCGTCAGTAATCATTGATTTGTTAAATGACATATTTGGCTCCAACCTGATGTGTTAATCAATCAATCAATATTGTCTTTATTGTCCACAGTGTGGAAATTTGACTTTGGCTTCACAGACAGATTAAAAACCACATCATTAAAAATTAAGTAAAACATACACAGTACAGACCATAACTGATAGGATTGTTCCATCCAGAAAGTGACCTCAATTCATTGCGGATCCATACAAACTAAATGATGCAGTTTTCCTTGAGTGAAATTTTTTATAGCAACTTCAGATAGAACATCAGCAAGGTACCCTGTGCCGTTTAGCACAAAAATGACAAGTTTAAGTGGAATCATTTGGTCTGCAATAGTAAGTAACACTATCATTAATAAGATCATCACGTCAAGGACTATATATCTGTAAAGTGATCTGCTATACACATGTCTAATCTAAATCTTTTTGCACATTTGAAACAATGCGTCTTCTCACCATTTATGAATCAATTAATTTGTCCAGCATAAGAGTCTTTGCTTCTATGTGATAAGAATTTGGGGAAATTGCATCATTTGTCTTAAACACACTTCAAAGTGCACAAAAAAAACTCCACAAACATTCAGCGGGCGTACACACACCACTCTCCATATCTCTCACACACACACTACATCACGCACAAAGACTGCAGTAACCTCTTGTTCTCTCACAAGCACCGGATTGTCCCCCCCATTGGTTACAAATGGAAACAAAGACTAAAATGCATATGTGGGAGGATGACAGCAAAGCAAAACAGCCCTTATGCATCACTCTGTCTTTCCAGGTGCCGATAGCGCTTAGAACAGCCACATTTCAGAGAATATATGTGTTAATCATCAGGAATCTCTTTGTATTTATACTGGTGGGAAATAATATCTATGATCATGTTGAACATGAGTAATGGCAGTATGGGACAACACTTTAGGTCTAAATGTGAATGCGTCTCCTGACTAAGAAAATGCTCTTGAAGCAAGTGCAGTAAACAGATTTAGGATCCAAATGTCAAGCAGTAAAATAAACGTCTGCCACTTTAAAAGACAGCCACTTCTCCTATAGAGGTCATCGAGATATGTACAGTGGAAGGCAAAAGGACCAGTGGTTCTGCGAAGGCACAAATCATAAAGTATTAAGAATGTGCCAGAGATTGCGCTGACGAGCAGAATCTCCTTCACGGACTGTAAAGGACAGCAGGCGATACACGTTTATGCAGACCCTGGGCCACAGGATTAAAAAGAAGATTGCCTCACAGAAACCCCAATGGCCCACCACGAGGAGAGCAATCAGCTTGCCGCAATGACATTTCCCCTGGAATTCCAACACAGGAGACAACAGAGATAGGGGCTGACAGCTGTGTGTGTGTGAGAGATAGGGACACAAGTCTAAAATTAAACCATTTCTTAATTGGCTGCAAACTGAAATCCTTTATTTTTAATTTAATTATCTTCTTTTTGCACATGGTTTTCATTCGTTTCAGCTAGCACTGCCTGAGTCATTTGACGTACTATTAGGATTTTTCCCACCCGAACTGCTTGCTCCTTACATTTTGATCACATTAAATTTGAGCAGTCCAAGATTATAAATGGTTACACACACTAAAAGTTTTTGATATACAATAACTAGACTATATATATATATATAAAAAAAAACAAAAAACACTGTACCGTCAGTGGGTTACATGATCACAAACTGGAAACAAAATCATGTCAAAGGATGGTCTACAGTGTGATTAATTGTACAGCCATACTTGCTTATTGGGGGAAAAAGGAGATTATAAGAGCAGTGTGCCTTGTTGAAACAGGTGTATGACCTTCCCTGGAGAAGCTCTGAGTCAGGTGAGAGGAAAACACTGAGGTAATTAGAGGCTCAGTATACTGAATGGTAATGAGGCCTTTTCCCTGTTGCAGGGTCCGACAGTCAGAGGCCCTCCAGCTTTATTTATTCAAGTCTCCAGTGGGCTAGGCAGGGGAGGAAGGGCTTTGGGCCGCCATTGATTTCCCCTCTCCAATGCACCTTTTTTGAAGATCAATGAAACATGAAGGTATTTGTGTCCTCATTAAAAACTGTTTGCTCAGTGGATCGATGCAGGCTGAACCCCCAGCTTGGTTTGGCTCACAATGTACCAACCTGAGGCATCACACCTGTTATGGTCTAGATTAAAGTACTTAAATACTTTACCTTGCTAATAGCACAGTATAAAAATAATCCAATAGGACTGAATGTCCTTCATCCAAAACTTAAAGATAACTAAAAGTGACAAAATATTTACAAAAGTAAAAGCACATTAATAATCCTGAAGCTTGGTTTGCCTAATGTTGTCTGTTAATGTGTCTTATAGCCTGCAAAAAGCATTTGTTTGGTTCATTCGTTCAACGAATATTCCCAGGTGGTTTCTACACAATGCTTGCAATCTTGTGGTTACCCAATACTGTTCACTAATGGGAGTGCTCACTAATGGGTTCCTGCGTGCTGATTTTTTAAACGTACCTCCACAGAACATGTGGAGAAATTACTTAAAGGTGCAACTTTGCAATTTTCTGGTGAGTTTATGAGCACATTGTTCTCGTAAAAAAAAGATGACAAAAGAACATTCTTGGTGAGAATTTATAAGATTGTTCTCCTGTTTTCAGCAGCCAAAAATTATTTAACGGTATTAATCTAGGTGATTTTGGTATAAACTATAACATACTGGCAACTTAACTTCAATAAAAAGTACAAAATTTCCCTCTGAAATATAGTGGAGTATAAAAATATAAAGTCATACAAGTCAGCAATTGAGTAAATGTTCTCAGTTAATTTCTACCTCTGTAAAATTTGCGGCAAACATAAAATAAGACATGCTGCAAATCTAAATCACAGGGGCAGAATCTCATAACTAGCTCTGGAAAGCACAGGCAAACTGTAGTATTGTTGACGATACTGACTGAGTTTCCATGTTCCCCCCCCCCACCAGTCAAAGTTCAGTAAAGACAATATAAAACAAGGCTATGGGTTGCATACTGACATTATCAAGGGGCACAGGCCCACTCAAAAATAAGCTGACGTCTCCCTCTGCCATCTCCCTCAAGCATTTTTCTGTAACTTTCTCTCACTCTTTTGACCTTTGACTCCACACATCTATGTCTCCAAGGATACTATCATTTGTAACTCTCGTGTAAACCGTCTCTGACCTAATCTATATCACTTCTCTCTCTCAATGGGTTTTCTTATATCTGCCTGAGTATGAATTACAAACACACACAGTCTTGAAAGACCATCTTATCACACATGAAATGTCAACTCAAATCCCCGACAGCATCTTGTTTCATTAGCAATGAGAAAATCCATCTGTTTGTAAATAGACAAATTCTAAGCCTTTCTCCAGATCAGGGGGCATATTTTTCTCCGGCACGCATGAGTTAACAGTTGCAAACTGTGGTTATTCACTCATGGATGCTCCTTGGTACTTTTGTCAAATACTCTGCTGCTTGTGAATTAAAACATGCTTACGCTCAGGTCACTGCACATAGTGCTAATTTAGCTGGTGGGAAGAGGCTCATCAGCAACTGTTGTAAATTCAGCTGCACAATTATGACAAAATGCTTAACACCGTGAGCTCATCTTAAGTGCAGCTGATTGATTTTTATGGCTTAATAAGAACTCACACGCTGCAGTTTTAACAATCATTGAGGATAAAACACAATAAAGCTGAAGACTTATTTCCTCTGGGGTCCTTCAACATACAACAAACATCAGACAAGCACATATGGGCGATCACTCCACAGGACCTTTAAATCAGTTAATCCTTATTTGTGCCATAGTGACACCTCACCAGTCGTTAAGCATTATGCAAGGAGGCTTAATTATCTGAATACATGTGTCAGTGTTGCTGGAGCTCACCACATGAACTCTCCCTGAACCAGCACAGTTGATGTGACTGGTTTAAACTTTCACTGTGGAGCTCGCCTTGTAACTCATCAAAACAGTACCAGCTGTCATGCCAAGTCATGATCTACATGCAATATTAATAAGAGGCATATGCGCACCAGTCGATTATCTAAATTATCAAAAAGCTTTACAGATACAGTCCATCACAGACGACTGTCAGGTCTGTGAGTGCAAGCAGGACGTTAAAATGCTAACATTAGAAAATGTAAGTCAGCTGAATGATAGTACTGTACAACAACAATGCTTTTTTTGGAGATAATGAGAACAGAAACAGAGAAACCACGCACCTCACTATGTTCACATTAGTCTTTAGGGAAGTGAGCTATATCCTTCCCAGGTTGCCTTATGCATCGCAGGCTAATGAACATCTTTTCCAGCCACCCAGCTCCTGCATCATTTTAAAACCGGACTTCACAGCAGAGGAAACCTTCACAGCTGCTCTTCCCCCCCTCAGGGTTCTAAATGGGTACACTCAGTGATTTGCTGCTGTAAAATGCTCCAGATAGAGCAGACTAAAAATGACCCACTGTGTACCTAGAGTGTTAGACACTGTAAAAGTCCCCTTTCACACATGTATCCCACGTCTACGCATCTTGCAGTAACACTGCAGGTGGGTCTGTCTTGTGCAGCACAAGACAAAACCAAATTCAAACACCGGAACACAAATCTTGACTTGGTTTTCAACCATTCTTGTAAGTCAGTGAGATTTCAAAGTGAGCCTATTGCAACAGCTTCATGCCATGTGCTGTACATGCCGCCTGAGCCCACATACACAGCCCACTGCACTCACCATCCTTGCGGTGGTAGGTGATTTCCACCTTGCGCTCCTCTGAGCCCAGCAGCGCCTGGGCCACCTGGGCCACCGAGTGCCGGCTGGTAAACTGGCCGTGGAGGAAGTCACACGTGCACGGCTTCTGCATGACATCCGGCCTGGAGAAGCCTGTCATCTCACAGAAGCCGTCATTACAGTAGATAATAGCGCAGTTCTGTGCCCGGGCATTGGCTATGATGAATTTCTTATCTGTGAAGGGGTAAAGGAGAGATTGGGGAAGTAAGTGTTAGTTTGTTCATAAGCAGACCTAAGCAAGACCAATGCTACTTTCACTTGTTATTTAACATGTGGACATATCAATGCATACATTAAAACAATAAATACATTTACAGGGATATAAAAGAAATTAAAACATCTGACAAAAATTTCAATCCACCTAGGTGGGCGTAATGGGCTTACATGAGATTATCACTAACAGGCTGGATTGCTTTACTTGTTTATGCCAATATTGTCATCAGGGAAAACCTTTATCGTTGCATCTTATTTATTCGATTGGGGTAGCATTCTGTTTGACATTTCATTTAATATAGAAGAATGCTAGGGAAGCCAGTTTTCTCACATTGTCAGCTGTGAAACTGACAATTCATGGCACAAGTGATGGTTTAATCCTTCGGTTTATTTAATAGGCATCCATCATGATTTGCAGCAACATAGCAATGCAAATAATCTATGATGAATAACCATTACTGGAGGATTCAATAAAGGGCAAATACAGTATTTGAGAAACTGAAAGTGTTTCTCATGTGCAGATTTTTAAAACTACAATTTCCACTGGATCAGCAGAGTACAGCACTACAGAACTATAAAACAAACCAGGTGTTTGATAAGGTACTAAGCACTATGGTAACAACTGGATAACTGTTCTCAGGATGCAGCAGGACAAACACAAAAGGCAGGCAGCACAACACAACGCACCCACACAGCACTGGACACCAGGGAAAGGTACTCACTTTGTCCTTCGAATTTCCGAATAATTACTCCCAAAAATGTGTTTTGAGGCGCAACATGACCCCTCCGGACAGGCATGGTTCCCTTCCAAAAATAATTTTGATAAAAAAAAAATCTTTGAGAGCAAGCCGGTCCCCCCAAACGCCTTCCTTCAAGTTCTAGCGGGTGACAACCGAAGCCAGAGAGGCTCCCCGTTTCCTTTGTCACCAGTCAGTCATCCTCGTGAGAAAATCTCCCCCCTCCGTTTTTTTCCCCCAGCTCCTCGTGCTTCCCTTATTTCAACTCCGTTGCGTGCGCGCTTGAACGCATCGCAGAGGCTTCCCAGCACTCTTAGCCGAGGTGAAGCAGAAAAGAAAGGAGTCGGTAAACCGCAGTTTTACCAACATTTCACCGTCGCTCCTTGAAAGCACTGTGCGCGTTTAGTGCCGGCGCGTGAGTGCATGTACGCGCGCGCGCAGCTCTATTGTTGTGAAGGGAAGACTGATGGTCTCCGAGACCAATGGTTGAGAGGATGACAGACCGGAGAGGCGCAACACCAACACTGCGAAGGGAAAAACCCACATGGATGCGTAGACAAAGCGGAGAGATAGAAGAGGCAGGGCTGGTAACGGAGATTACTCTAACGCGTTACAGCGATGATTACTCCGTTTTGTTTCATGAGAGGGCGTGTAGTAAGCAGCGTAAACGATTTGTAATTGCCTTCTGGTTTATGGTGTCAGACTTAGTCGAATTATCAATAGATTTCCTGTTCCCTCCGTTCATTTCCGACCCTATCTGTAGCCTATAGCGTTTAAAACTCGAGACTTTGGTTCTATGATGCGCCTGACATAACAAAAAGGCTGTAAACCAAGACGGCGAGTAATGAAACATTACTTTTGAGATAAAAGAGGGGGTTGCTTTTGGCACACCGGTGACTTTTCTCTGAGTCACGAGCCCCAATAGTGCTGACGTCAGGGCAGCGAACGCAGGTGTATCGCATATCTCATTAACGGGGAGCCCCTTGGCCACGATCCGCTTGGACGGCCGTGTTTTAAATGTCCTCTTTAGCCTCGAGTTTATGCCTCGCGTTGCACAACGTTGAGTGCATGAAATGTGACAGAGCTCCACCGCCTCGGAGGAAAAGAGGCCCGCTGCCGCACGAGCAGGCGCTGGCCATGGTGCTGTCGAGGCTTTTCACTTCTCCTCCCGCTAAGTGTATCAGTACAACATTTTGTAAGCGGCTTAAATATGGAGTGAGAAGTCAGGGGATCGGCTCAGCGTCCTGCTCGAGGACACTTCAGCAGGACATAGGACAGCTGGTCGAGGACGGGCTAATTTTACTTTTACTTTCTATCCTGTTCTTTAAAAACGCATATTTTCTATAAGTCGATCATATGTTTTGTATGTAAAATCCCTCCACGTACCTAAAGCAAATATAAACTAAAAGATCAATAGACCTATATCCCTCTGAGATGTACTGGGGTAGGAGTATAAAATAGTACACGTAACTCAAAGTTGTGCAGTACTTGAGTAAATGTACTTTCAACAGCTGGATATTTTCTGGATTCCTGTTGGGAAATTGCATTAAATCAAAGAGCATTAAACCATTCATTGTTCATGCTTTTATTTAAGGATCCACATGGGTGTGCCTCTTGTTTTCCCAGGGTCCTGAACATAGAAATGCAACACAGATATACAATAAGAAAGTACACATTCAGTGTATTTCCCTCCCAAGTGTGTCACGACACACGCATGCAAACAAACGCACCCAGATTCTGGTGGAACATTTGTCCTGGTCTTACACCAGCAAGTGGCATATGCTGCTTTTTAAGACCTTTTGTTTTAACAATGAGGACAGTAGACTCCATGTGAAGGCAGCCTTTGTTCAGCACTTTTTTCTCCTTGGCATGCACCAACAGCTTGCGGCTGTGGTGTGCGGACTGCCTTTTAGATTCTATTGGCTGCTTTAGCACATTTATCAGTACTACTCTGCATCTTGTTGCCCACATACAATTTATCATCACAGTTAACAGTGTAATGATATTTGGATCCATAAAACAAGTTAATCCACAACACAAATCTTTTTTCTCTCTCTCTTTCATTTCCTCCACTCTTCTCTCTCTCTGTCTCTGTCACACAGCAAGCACGACTCACTGACTCACAGCGGTGAAACAGTAAAGGGTAGGCTTGCCCTTGAGTCATATTCGCATTAAAGGGAGTGACAACATTAATTAATTGTGTTTTACCTCATATTTTGCTCAGGGAATGGACAGCTGGTAGTGACGAACACCATTTTTACACAGAGGAGAACATTATCCAGGAACTATGTAGCGCCTGCATACACACATTACAATCAGTTTCTTTATACAGAATCTCCTCTTCTACAAGACATACAAAACCTTCCCACAGACAATTTCAAATGTCATCTAAAAGAAATATGTTTGCTCTGAAAAGCTCACTCTACCCAGACCTCAATTTTAGTATTATTAGTTACAACATAAAACCTTTGGGAAACTGGGGAAACAAACACATTATTGCCTTGGGGCCAAAGGCCACATTGAAGCTACAGAACGCTACAACCTACAGGTCCATTTCAGCACGGTGGACAGCTCCCGGGGCTCAACCCTTTGATTCTCCTGTGATGTTTGTGGATTCGAGTGAAATGTCTCAACAGCTAATGGAGGGATTGAAATTTTCTATACACCTTTATATCCCCTTCTGAATTAATTGCAATCTTTTTGATGACCCCCTGACCTATCTAGCGCCATCCTCAGGTCAGAATGTTACTTTGTCCAATACTTTTGATTTATCACCAAATACTTGGAAAACTAAGGTCATTTCAATCAGCCTCAGCTGTCCTTTGTGTTTACCTCCAAAGTTATGTTAGGAGGGTTGCTAGTATGCTAACACACTAAACTAAGATGATTAACATTACCTGCTGAACAACAGCATGTTAACATTGCTATTGTTAGCATGTTAGCATACTGAAGTTTGCATGTAGCTCAGTTATCAGCTCAGATCACAGCGACTAGCATAGCTGTAGACTCTAACATTTGTTGTCTGAGAATTGAGATCTAGGTTGGGACCAAACACCTGAAATGTATCACATTCCCATCAGTCATCAGGCTATCATGCTAAATTACAATGGTGAACAATATTAATAAATATGTACAGTACTGTGGGTGTGGGAAAATGCTGTAAAGTAAGAATGCTCTTGAAGTTCACAAAATGCAAAGTGAGTGAACAGAAGAGAAATCTAAATCAAATCAATATTTGGTGTGACCACCATGGTCATGGACTTCAAAACATTACCAATTCTTCTAGGTATACAGTTTTTGATGGAACTCTGCAGGTAGGTTTGCCCAAACATCTTGGAGACCTGCCCACGGTCCCTCTGTGGATTTAGGCACCCTCAGTTGCTTCACCCTCTTCATGTAATCCCAGATGGACTCGATGATGAGATCGGGGCTCTGTGGGGGCCAGGACTTCTTGTTCTTCTTTATGCTGAAGATAGTTTCTTATGACTTTTGCTGTATGTTTGTGGTCATTTTTATACTGCAGAATAAATTTGGGACCAATCAGATGCCTCCATGATGGTATTGCTTGATGGATAAGTATCTGCCTATACTCAACATCGAGGAGAACATTCATTCTGACCAAATCCCTAACAATCGTTTGCAGAAATGCAGCCCCAAACTTGCAAAGAACCTCCACAGTGCTTCACTCTTGCCTGCAGACACTCATTCTTGTACTGCTCGCCAGATATTCAAAATTTTGACTCATCAGTCCAGACCATGTGCTGCCATTTTTCTGCACACTAGTTCCTGTGTTTTTGTGCATAGTTACTCGGCCTTGTTTCCATGTTGGAGGTTTGGCTTTTTGGCTGCAAGTCTTCCATAATGGCCACTTCTGACCAGACCAGATGGGTGTATCAGGGTTCCAGTGTTTTCTGCCAGTTTTGAGCTTTCCATAGTGAAGGGAAGTAAGCATGATGTGTCTTTTATCAGCTGAGGTAAGTTTCTTTGGCCAAATGCTGCATCTACGGTCCTCAGCGTTGCACGTTTATTTTAGCTTCTTCAAAAGAGCTTGGACAGCACATCTTGAAACAACTGTCTGCCTGTGAGAGACCTTGCTGATGCAGAATAACTACCTCGTGTCTTGTTGCTTTACTCAGTCTTGCTATGGTGTATGACTTTTGACAGAAAACTGTCTCAACCTCACCTTGTTAGCTGAGTTTGGCTGTTCCACACCCAGTTGTTTTCCTCCTACACAGCTGTTTCTGTTTCAGTTAATGATTGGGTTTCACCCTGCATATATAAACATTAAAACATTAACTTTATAAACTGCAAGTTTATTAGGGGTTCATTTTGGGATATTTGAGAAGTGACAGTAAAACCAGTGTGCTCACATCTTCTTATTTCCAAGTGCTCCTTGAATATCTCTTACCAGATGCTATTGACAAGGAGGCTCTGTGTTTTATGGGAACTGATAGCTATAAATAGATAAGACTGTATTTACTCTCCATTTATCTGGAACATCACATATCTGTTTATGCCCTTTATGAGACTGCATCATACAGAGCAGGTTTATGAGTCATGGTAAGAGAAGGAAATTAAGTTTTATCCCTAAGATGCTGTTAAAGGTGTAATGAATAATTAAGTGGAAATTTAACAATGCAAGAGGGATGTGGTTCATAGTGGAAATACACGAGGGAATTCTGAAGTAAAGCTAGAGGGTTTGAGAATATATCAGACGAGATAATTGTTGTGGTTATGAGCTCAGCTGTATTCCATGAAGTGCAACCAAGTGATCATTTCTATCAGACTAAAATATTAAGACCCTTTGCCCCCTCAGAAAATATTGTCTGTCAGGAGACTCACTTTTTCCATCAATTTTATGGTCAAATGAATCTATCCAGTGATTGTGTTCTGCAACTGTAATAATAAAGCTTCACTTTATAGACACAAAATGCGAGGATAAAATCTTTACATGTGGTTGTAGAAGAGTAGGCAAACATCAGCACTGTATAGATAGTCTGTTGGTCAACGGTGTATATTTGCATTTAAAATTTCAAATCAAGTTGAGTTAGCAGATTTACTTATCGCAGCAAATCTGTAAAAGTACTTTTACAATTTTAAATGCTTCTTGTGACTCAGCCTCAAAAGCCAAAAACTATACAATCTGTCTCAAGCAAAGGCTTTGTTTGAGCAAGGATGGATGTTATTCTCTGGGTTTTGGTAAGACATGCCTAAGTTGATAAAAGACAGAGCTGAAACCTCCACTGTATAATTAGAGCTGAGTCAGCAGGTGAATGATTACAACTTTGCCCTACGGGATCATCATCATCATTATGATGTATTGGCGAAAGAAAAAAATGTTATTACTGTAGAGTGTGACCTTGCCCTGGGCCCTGCTAATTAGATAGACTAATACCGAACACTACAAGCTCCCGACAGGCTGTCACCTATGTAGCAAAGAGGTCCAGATTCTGCATTGCATGTGGTAGAGTGATCCAGTGATACAGAAGGCGTGAATAGTGAGACTGTCCTTCAACCTGAGTTTAAACCCCCTCGACTGCGAACATCCATCCTGCTGAACTGTCTAAGAGCAAGCTCCTGTGATGTGAATCTCTGACTCCTTTCCTCCTCCACTGTCAGCGCTAAATCATTCAAAATCGGCTTTGTCATGCAGAATTTAGGCATGCTGTCGCTGTCAAATAGTCCCTGTCCACTTTATGTGACACAGGATTTAAATGTTAGGACCTACAAGGGGTTTATGCTCCAGATTTTGTGAGTGTAAGAAAGCTAACATGGTTAATTACATCGGTTGCCAACAAACCAGCAGTGATTTCCCCCGGTGGTTGTAAAGGATCTCTATTACTATGAGGCATTTTCTCTGACCTCAGCCCATGAGAGAGGCTCAGTGTACTGTAGCCTGTGCAGTTGTCATTAAATAAACCCCGCGCGGCCTAATCCACTCAACATCAGCTCATTCACGAGTACAGACAGGAATGAGTAGTAGGTGTGGATGTGAGTTGAGGCATATTTGTATGTATATGGGGCATCTTGTTATCTCTTGACTGCATAGCAGTGTCCAACAGAAACCCTTTTTGAGAGACAGGTTTCACCAGTCTAGAGCCAACACACACATTTATTAATGCAAGAACATTATATTAATATTAATATATAATATTATTATATTATATTACATATTTGCCATAGTATGAGCAAAGTGTAGGGATACAGTGAGGCAAAGGAAAATAGAATATGTAGCTATAAACACAATTGTATTTCTTATGCTTTGTAGTCTTAGCATCATGTAGTGTTACTCATGCGATGGTAGTGATGCCCATTTCTGTTTTCTGAACAAAATCAACCGCTCTTCCTGAGGCTCCAAACAGAATGAGAGACTAGAGACTGTTAAAACCTTTCTAATGCATTATGGTGCTTGTTTTCACCTCATAATTGTCCTATAAAGAGTTTTACAATGGCTCTGAGGATCAACACACTGCAGCTTAGGAAAACACATGCAAACTGACAAAACACAAGCAAATTAAGAAAACATCTTTACTAATTTGACAACATATTTAGAAACAATTGCTGCAAATAGAGAAAACACCCAAATACAAAAATGCAAGTAGCACAGATGACAATGATAACTGTTTATGGAGGAAATAAGTAATGAACATGGTGACTCACAAAGTTACTGAAGTTGGCTATCCGTAAGTGATTTTGGAAAATGAGCAAAGTTTTGTTTTGGTGGGAAAAGCTTGTCCATCCAATAGCTTTTGACATTTCATCCAAAACCACAAATGTGAACCTCATGGTAGCGCCAGAGGACACGTTAGGGGATGAAAGGGTCATTGGGATTCATCCTCTGGGGATCATGAAAGTCTGTACAACATTTGGTGTCAATCCATCTATTAGATGTACAGATATTTCACTGGATACGTGAACACTTTGACCTGATGGTGGCACTAGATGGAAAGTCAGGGACAACGTGGCAACTCATCCAATACTTGTCGAGATGTTTCACTGAGAACCAAAAATATCAACTTGAATCATTTCACTAAAGGAAAAGTCAGAGGATCACCAGAGTCAATAGGATTGGGCATGAACGTCTGTACAAAATGTCATGGCAATCCACCCAATAGTTGTTGAGACAGTTCAGTCCGCACTGAAGCGGTGGACCAACAGACCTACCAACATTGCCATCCCCGGAGCAAAAATGGGGCTGCCGATACTGTCGAGGTGGTCATGAAATTAGACTGCCGACGATGATGGTGATGATTAAAGTGGTAATGATGATAATAAGCATAATCATGTTGACAGTAGCATCGAGCTTTATAATGCTGGTTTATCTTGATAGTGATAATGGCTATGATAATTACGCTAAATCAGTTGCATCAGTGAGTGAGTATACCCATGCAAGTCCTGTCAGTGCATAGCTCTGTGAGAAAAGAAATTCCTCTCTATGTTAATCTCCCAACTGGCATTGGCCTTTAGCCTCCTTGCTGCTGGGAGTGTTTTTGAAAGGAGAATATCCCCCCATAAGCCTGACTCTAACAGCTCGGTTGGTCCATTCATTTTTAGCTTAATCTGTTCAGTATGTGGAGCAATTTAGATCGTGCAGCCAGGCCTTGGCCCCTAATCCACAGATCATTCCAGGGCAAATGGCTGCCTACATCCAGGAATGACCCCCATGGTTTCTCTATTCTCTCTCTGTTTATTTCTGCTCGTTCTTGTTATTGTTGGCCCCTGGTCTCCTCTCTGGCTGGGAGCCAGGAAAGGAGTATAGGAGAAGGCTGACCATCACAGATTACAGCTAAATGATTACAAATGCAGAATAGAAAAGTCTCTAAAAATGAGGTAGCCAAAGTGGACATAAAGAAAGGCAGGAACAGATGATGAAGGCAATCAAGGTTATCCAAAACTGCCGGTTAGACTTTTTGTTTTCGCTGCAGTCACCCATCCAACTTTGTCCTGGACTTGTTTCACAGAGGGCCCCGTCCACAGATAAATGTCTCGCCTTTCCTCATCTGCTGTCTTGCTATCTTTTGGGAGAGCAGTTCTGCTTAGCGGTTCATGGGAAATACACGCCGGTGATGCAGTGTTGCCGTGTAAACGATAACCCACGTGTCACTCCAAGATACCGCCGGCGGCTCTCCATAAACCCGTGGCTTTGTCTTCTGTCAGTGTCGCCATCACAGCTAAATGCCTGTGACTGCACAGCTCATCGCCAAAGAGAGGTGTCACCCCAGAGATGTATCACCCTGCACATGTCCCTGTCTCTTTGCTGGTCCACTCAAGGTGCCAAAGGGGAGTGACTGACTCAGGGTGTGTGTGTAGTGTTTGTATGTGTGTGTGTATCTATTTGTGTATGTACTTATGTGGCTATGAGAACAGTGTTGGGCTTCAGCCCACTTGAGGAAGACCATTTTGGCCTGTTCCCACTTCTTCGTGGAGTTATGACCATGGCCAGATTAATTTATTTGAGGGCACCACGGCAGAATTTAGCTGTTTGGCCGATCTTGCATCCAAGTTCCCATGAAGTACAGTGTACACATTGCACCACAGATAGCGGCATCATTTTACATTTGCACAGAGACTCCAAAACTTCCTATTCGTAGTTCCTGTCGTAGATTTATTAAGGTAATAAAGTGGGGACTGGAAGCCCTGGAGAAGCTAGGGCCAAAAGATTACATCATAATGCAGGACCCTGTTAATATTTCACTTTAGTGGTGCAAAATAACCAAAAAGCTACAGATACTGCAGATAGTAAACCTGGGGATTTGGGGGGTCCTAGAGGTCTGGGATCCAGGGATTGAAGCCTATTCACTTTGATGATCCCCTGACCTTCCATCTAGCAGGTTGAAGGTTTTACTTATGAAGTTAAACAGCTCTACTTCTAGTAGATGGATTGGAACAAAATTTTGTACATTCATGGTTCCCAAATGATGCGTGTTGCTCATGACTTTTCGAGTAGCGCCAACATAGGGCTGACATTGGTGGTTTTGAGTGAAATGTCTAGACAACTGTTGGATGGATTGCCATGAAGTGTACGTGTGAGAAAGGTTGCCAAAAACATATGACATGCCTTGCAACCTCTTTCTGGATAAATAACAAATCAAAAGAGTTTAGTAGAGGGTTGCCTTTCATCATTAGCGCAAATCCCAAGCCAGGTCTCAGATCAACGTCTTGTGCCAAGTTTCTGCATTTAGCATTTCTTTGCCCTACACTGACTCCTGCCAACAGACCTCAATGAATTTCTCTGTCACTTATGAAATGACAGCTGTGGTGCCAAGCTCCAGTGTTACGGAGCTCCTTGCTGTCTTCTCCTCACACACAGCTCGCCTTGTAAACATGTGTAAACACCTGAGATTTGCACTCATCCAGCACCTATGTGTGTAATTAAATGAGACATTGATTGCCATTACAGATGGGGACAATCGTATCTATTTATGAGAGCAGCTGGATGATTCCCAGCTACAGAATCATTTTCTGGCAACAACAGTGAGTTGGCGTTTGAATCTAAGGAATGATACTGGAAGATCCACAAGTCATCACTCACTTGTCAGCAGAACTACTCTGGATACCATTCAATTTCAAACATAGCCAGCTTTCTACAACATATAACAAGATTAGAGTTGTAAATGTGAAGCAATAATTGCAAAGTTCACACCCTTGTTCCACTTTTTAGTCATTGCAGAAAACAATGTGAGCTCTAGCGCCACATTTCCCCCATAAAATCTCCTTGGAAACGGTTTTATCTGAAAATTAGATGTTAACTTCCTAGCATTCAAGACATTTGGAAGAGATACAGCAGTTAACAATTCATTATTGATTGTCTGAGAGATCAAAATGAAGATCATATTGCTGCATACGCTCAGTACAGTGCATACTACAAACAGACAGGATTAGACTAACATTATGATGCACTGCGTTTAGTGTTGACAGAGCACACAGGGACTGAGGTATTTTTAGATTTTGTTTACCTATTGAATTACTTTCTATGCTGGTAATCCCTTGTATTTCTCTGATGATTTGTAGGGAGTCCAGTAGGTGGTCCAAATCCAGACCTCTAATAATATAGTTGCAATAACATATTCACAAATCGAGCAAGAGAAATTTTCATCCTGTAGTTATGCAGTGTTTGATCCTTTCCCAGTGAAATACTCATATGGTTTTTGTATGGTATTGCCATGTGTTATGCTGAGATAAGTTAACTGTCGGCTGGCTGTAGCTTCAAATTTAGCATACAGACATGAGACTGGAATCAATTTTCTTACCTAACTTTTGGTGAATTTCCCAAAATGTTAAAGCATTACTTTAAATAAAGCTGGAGGAATAAGTAACTGCTCAAACAATGATGCAATATATGTGTTACAAGTGCACAGCATGTTCTTCCGCACTGTGTCTACTAGGAATTTAAATGTTCTAAATGTGTGTGTACCTGTGTGTGTTAAGTCTTGTCGGTTTATAAAGGGTTGATGGTTTCAGATGGCCTAACCATTAAAAGGTTATCCCTCTGGAGACTCTTGGCTTTCTATCGCTGGCTCAATCCATTCTGTTCATTACCATACTGTTGTCAAAACCTCTGGCAGCACTCCAGCCAACCAAAGCCATCTCACCTCCCCCCTTCCCTCTCCTCTGGTCTGTCTCTCGTTTGCTCTCATTCTGTGCCAGCTCCAGCCGGTTTTGGGGATCAGGAGCCAGGGTTGCCGTGGCAACTTGTCCTGTCCCTATCGCTGGATGGATCATCCCTGGATTGTGTTCGCCGCCACCTCCAACTCCCCACAATGCACACACAAAACAGAGACACACACACACACACACACACCAGCTTCTACACCTCTGCTTCTTTCAGCAAGATTTGTCCTCTAAAACACAGGTTTTTGATTTTGTCAATTTTCTCTTCCTCTCTCCTCTCTATCTGTTTCCCTCAGTCAGCCTGGTCGGGGAGCTGACGTTTTGTGTGGCAGTAAAAGTCAGATGGAATAAGCTTTTATCAAAAGCTTGTTAAAGTGGAGGTATAGGGTCAGCCATACCTCTGTGGGATTTCCCATCATGCCACCTCCACTGGAAAGGCATTAGTCAGAAAGTCAGTGGCTCCAAGGTTCAGATGCTACAGGGAAGAATTAGTTATCTGCAGCTGTCCAAGAGAGAGGGAAAGGTTTCATGACACCTTTCATGATACCTTTGTCATGTGCCTCTAAATGCCGCATGTTGAGAGCACACAGATGCATGCATGTACAAGAAGACACCCAGAGTGATTCTGCTTTACATGCAGCATGCAGAAAAAAATCCTGTGCACAAATACACATTAGGACACAGATAAGAGACATCTCTTAGAGGGAGAGCTGCACTAGAGGCAGAAATAATCTTACTGGATCAGTTAAACCTCAATGGATGGAGCCAAAAAAAGTAACATTAGACTGCACTGAAGCAAAGGGCAACACAAGAGGTACTGTAGCTGAGGCTACTACCTGCAACTTATTAATTATTTATAATATAATTATTGTAATTAGCAAGTTTACCCTAGTGTTCTGCCAAATAGTAACTGTATTTGCTAGATCATGAGCTCCCTCAGCACAATGAATGAATGGGCAAGGGTTAATAGTCATGCTAACAGCTCTGTTAGGCTTTGAACTAAATGCTAATGACATTATGCTCATGCTCACAATGCTAACTCGCTGATATTTAGCAGGTATAATGTTCACCATATTTACCATCTGAGTTAATTGTGTTAGCATGCTAACAATTGCTAATTAGCAATAAACACAAAATCTATTTAAAGCTGGTGGGAATGTCATTAGTTTAGCAGGTATTTGGTCATCAACCAAAGTCGTGAACTTGTGATAATGCTAGATAAAGCTTAAGGACGTATTTATAATTCATTTTGAGTGGAGCATGAATGTCTGCAGCAAATTTTATGCATTATAGCATTTCCATCCAATAGTCATTTCACTCAAAACCATAAATGTCAGGCACATAGTGGTGCTACAGGAAAGTCACTAAGATTTATCCTCTGGGGGGACATGAGTGTCTGTACCACATTTTATGGGAATCGAGATATTTCAGTCTGTATCAAAATGGTGGGTCAATTGATCAATATAGAGCCACTTCACTAGCATGGCTAAAAAGTCTACCCAGACATTAGAAAGATTTTTACATTATCCTCTGTACTTTATTTGTCATTCAATTTGCAACCTGTACTCTAAAAACTGTGGTTCTTTTTCCTTCAGAGAGTGTTGCCAAGTTTCAAATATAGTAGCTCTTGGCTGATCAAAAAGTTGCAAGTAGTTGCCAGATGATTATATTAAATTAGATTTCAGGTGAATATATTTGCTGTAGCGCCCAGCTCTCAGAGGACAGACTGGCCTGCGCTGTGTATTAAAAGCACTATGATCCCCGCATCATCACTTTAGATTAGACATAAGATTACTGCGACGTGCGCTGGCACCAGCCGCACCAATTTACAACCACAAGCTTTGGGAGTCAAGACATTGCTCCCCACAGCCCAAATAATACAGATGCATTTGTGTCTGGTTGCTCTTGACAAATCAAGTCACCTGGGGTGTCTGACAAGTTGCTAAATCTTGTAACATTTATCTGCCTGTGAAAAATGTTGGAATAACCTAAATGCTAATCTGCCTATGCACATTACTAAACACACACACACACACCATCGACCCTGCATATTATCTTGACAGGACAATCCATTTAAAAGATGTCATACAAGGTGAAGTTACCCACTGATCAATCTCCTCCATTGATTAATGGCTTCTGACATTGAAAGATGACTGCAAAAAGCTCCTACATTTAGCTTATTGACGTGCTGTATCGAGTTGACGGCTGATGGAGAATCATTTTCTAGGATAGTGAAGCTACCCAGCTGATATAATATAAGAGCTGAATATAGAATGTAGCTTTAATCTACGAGGATATTTATAGTGTCCCTACTCAATGTCTCTTTAAAATGTAATCAGAGACTAAGTTCAGTGCTTTAGTGTCTCCAAAAGCAGGAGTTAGTGAGGGGAAAGTGAGCAAGGAGAGGGTCCCTCATCTGAATGGCTTGTCTATACTGCCCAAGTTCCACTAAGCAAGACATCAAATGTGTACAAATTCCCAGCATCCTTGCAGAGGGACAATGAAAAAGGATACTTCATAGCGGTATTTTGTCACTTCTGAACAACAGCTCTCTTCCAGTCTTCCTGTACTGGGGCTACAGGAAGCCAAATGGACTGACATTACATTTAATGTTAACTTTCTTGCTTATTTATGTCAAATTCTAACATTATTTAAATTCTTTGCCATGTTCCAAATGAGGTGGGAAAATGTATCCTTGAGTTGTTAAACTCCCGACTGCATCTGTTTCAGTTTCCGGGGCCCAGAGATCCAAGACTGGAATTAATATTTGTCAGTGTTCAATTCTGAGAGAGCAAGTGTCAACTCAGCCAGTATAAGTCCACATCCGTCATAGGCTCTGTGAGTGCACAAACAGCTCGCCAGTCAAAAGGAATTAAACAGGACCTATTATGCTTTTTCATATTTTCTGGCATTTCGATAATGTTACAATGTCAGATGTTGATGTTAAACACCAAAGCTTCAAATAATGAGGTAAATGTATTTAAAATAAATCCCTGTGAGCCCCAAACCTCAGATATCCCCCTGTTCTGAATGCTCTGTTTTAAACTGTATTTTCTACTAAAGGCTCGGTATGATGTTGTTCCGAAGGGCCAGTATAAGATAGAAAATTATTATTTTTTTAACTTTGAATCATGCAAAGCTAGAATAGAGGAGTCACGGAACTACACTATAGGGCTGGAAATACAGTATAATAGGTCTCCTTTAAAGAATAGTTTTACATTTTGGGAAATATACTTTTTTTGCTTTCTTGCAAAGAGTTAGATAAGAAGATGGATACGCTGTTAAGTATGAAGCTAGAGCCAGGAGAAGATTAGCTAAGTGTAGCATAAGGGACTTCCCTGTGTCCAACTGAAAAATGGTTTCAGCATGTAGCTTTCCGTAAAACTACAACCTTACATTTTTGTACGGACCAAACAAATGACATCCATGTTAATTAGTGAGCTTTAGAGGTGGTAAACTAACTCGTGTTCTAGCTTCAAATTTAGAGTACAAACATGAGAAAGGTATCGATCTGCTAATCTAACTCTCAGCAAAAAAGCGAAAAAGTGTATTTCCCAAAATGTCGACTTGTTTCCTTAACATTACAAAAACTGCTGCATTGCATAGATGATTGGTTGGTCAATAAGTCAAGATGTCTGGCCCATTTTGTTTGAACCAATTATACTTTTGCCAAAAAAGGCACTGCTGTTTTGTAATTGGGCTATTTTGTATACATTGTACTTCCACTGCAACAATTCATTCTACCTGGTTTATTGAGTGAACACTGTGAACTGGTGTCACTTAAACAAGGGTGAAAAACAACCAGTAATCTGTAACCAGAGACATTCACACTGAGTCTTAGTTTACTCAGGTTATAATGATGTAATTAAACACAATTAATTAGAGCTGTCAGTGCTGATGGTGTGACGCCATCGGTGCATCTTCAGTGTAACAGGAGCTACTGCTTCTGTTGCTGTCTAATCGAGGGCAAGGGAAACTATAGAAGGTCCTATAAACTTAGACAATGACTGCTACAGCGCTAACAGGATTCAGTTTCTCTTATAGGGAACCTCTGAAGGCAGCTGGCCTCATTAGATGCTACACAGTTATGTATAGGTAAGGAGAGATGCCACCTGCAGAATCACCCAGATAATTTTACAAAATTTTGGTTTTACATTAGTCTTTACAGAACTCTCCCGAGAGTGACAGTGGTGACACACTGTATAGCGTCATCCCAACCCTTAATATTTTATGAAGTGGTTGCCATTATGTATATGAAGCAGAAGCCAGAGGTGTGTTACTGTGAAAACTTGGTTAGAAGAGATGTCCCAGCTGGAAATGAAGCACAGGTGTTAAATCTAAGTTGTTACAAGGAATTTCAGCTTTTCAGAGAAATGTGTTGCTCATATTTTAACTCATCTCATTGGTAAACAATAAGTTTATATCGCCATCTGCTGGTGATATAACTTGAACACACCTATCATATGTCTGGTGAAACAGTGTGACATCCATAATCACCATTTCTACCAGAAATGAGAAATCAATTATTTTCTATGGACTTGGGGCCCCGTTGGGAGGTCAAAGGTCAGCTGCTACAAAGCACTGATGAAACTTAATCAGTGAAACTAAAGATCCCATCTGGACACGTATTTTGACATACATGTTGAATAAAAATGTGTCTTATATGTTTTTTGGTTTGTTGATCTCCATCACTCTGAAAACCCCAAATCTATGAATATGCAAATAATGTTCATTTCAAAACTTTAACCAACATAATATGTCTCCTTCTTCACTAAAAAGTCCATTCCCTGTCTGCGACTCTCGAGTTTCTACATCACACTTGTAATGCATAAGTTGCATATTGGACCATTGCGCCATATTGAATCAATCATCCAAATATCAATGACTACTGCATGAAGTGTTTGATGATTAATAGATCACCTTTTTGTTTTATATTAATGTTCAGCTGATGGTCTCACTTTGATAACTTTATGCGAATGTTACCTTATCTTATTATCATCCGTCATTAGTGGTTTTAATCATCATTCATCATCATAATCATGGCATGGCACACACTGTCTTCTTGAGAGTCCCTGTTTCCCTGCTTACTGCTTGAACTACACTCTCCTCCTGCTCACTCTGTTAGTCTCTTCCCTGTCACACACCTGCTCCTCACATGGCCAGCCACCTCTCCTGCTTCCACCTGTCCAATCACATCTCTGATTGGGCAGCTAATCAGAGATGTGATTGGACCAGCCTAATGTCACTATAGAAATTGAACCAATGGCTTGTGGTCCACCAGGAAAAAGCCAGATCACCAGTACAGCCTGAAAATGTTCCAGTTTTAATTAGGGGTTTGAAACTATCCAGAATCTATCCAAGTATTTTTATTTTCAAGTTTAATATGCAATTACATTTTATTTATATAACTTATAACAAAAGTTATCTCAGGGCACTTTTCAGAGCACAGGATGTTCAAAGTAAAAGTACTCAACAGGTAACAGAATGCCCTATGTTAGTGTTTAATATTGTTTGATATTGATACCACTGCCCATCAGATCCTATTGCAGAGACTGGAACATTTCATTGGCATTAAAGGAACCGCTCTAAGCTGGTTTAAGTCCTATTTATCAGATCGATTTCAGTTTGTACATGTTAACAATGAGTCCTCCATGCACGCCAAAGTTAGTCATGGAGTTCCTCAAGGATCTGTCCTCGGACCAATCCTCTTCACTTTATATATGCTTCCTTTAGGCAATATTATCAGGAAATATTCCATAAACTTTCATTGTTATGCAGATGATACTCAGTTATATCCATCGATCAAACCAGATGAAACTAATCAGTTAGCTAAACTTCAAATGTGCCTTCAGGATGAATTAAAACCTGGATGACCTGTAATTTTCAGCATACAGTAAAACATAAACGTTACCATTTGATGCACTGTACCAGATTATAGTTTCAAGCTAATTCACATCTGCAGTCCCTTGATAAAGATAAAACTGAAGTTATTGTTCTGGGGCCTAAGCACCTCCGTGAAGCATTATCTAAAGATATAGTTTCCCTTGATGGCATTGCCCTGGCCTCCAGCACCACTGTGAGGAATCTTGGAGTTATCTTTGATCAGGACATGTCGTTTAAGTCTCACATTAAGCAAATTTCAAGGACCGCCTTTTTTCACCTACGTAATATTGCGAAAATCAGGAACATCCTGTCTAAAAATGATGCAGAAACTAGTCCATGCATTTGTTACTTCTAGGCTGGATTACTGCAATTCTTTATTATCAGACTGCTTGAAAAAGTCCGTTAAGACTCTTCAGCTGATCCAGAATGCTGCAGCACGTGTTCTGACAGGAACCAGGAAAAGAGATCATATTTCTCCTGTCTTAGCTTCTTTGCATTGGCTTCCAGTAAAATCCAGAATAGAATTTAAAATCATTCTTCTTACCTACAAAGCTCTTAATGGTCAGGCACCATCTTATCTTAAAGAGCTCATAGTACCTTACTACCCCACCAGAGCACTGCGCTCCCAGAATGCAGGGTTACTTGTGGTTCCTAGAGTCTCCAAAAGTAGACTAGGAGCCAGAGCGTTGAGCTATCAAGCTCCTCTCCTGTGGAACCAGGTTCCAGTTTGGTATCAGGAGGCAGACACCATCTCCACATTTAAGAGTAGGCTTAAGACTTTCCTCTTTGATAAAGCTTATAGTTAGGGCTGGCTCAGGTAGTCCTGAACCATCCCTTAGTTATGCTGCTATAGGCCTAGACTGCCGGGGGATTTCCCATGATGCACTGAGCTCCTCTCTTCTCTACTTTCTCTCCCTCTGTATGCAACCTCATCCCATTATTGCATGTTACTAACACAACTTCTCCCCTTT
>NC_060150.1:5666716-5676187 GCF_021292245.1 Micropterus dolomieu
ACTCTTCAGCTGATCCAGAATGCTGCAGCACGTGTTCTGACAGGAACCAGGAAAAGAGATCATATTTCTCCCGTTTTAGCTTCTTTGCATTGGCTTCCAGTAAAATCCAGAATAGAATTTAAAATCATTCTTCTTACCTACAAAGCTCTTAATGGTCAGGCACCATCTTATCTTAAAGAGCTCATAGTACCTTACTACCCCACCAGAGCACTGCGCTCCCAGAATGCAGGGTTACTTGTGGTTCCTAGAGTCTCCAAAAGTAGACTAGGAGCCAGAGCGTTCAGCTATCAAGCTCCTCTCCTGTGGAACCAGGTTCGAGTTTGGGTTCAGGAGGCAGACACCATCTCCACATTTAAGAGTAGGCTTAAGACTTTGATAAAGCTTATAGTTAGGGCTGGCTCAGGTAGTCCTGAACCATCCCTTAGTTATGCTGCTATAGGCCTAGACTGCCGGGGGATTTCCCATGATGCACTGAGCTCCTCTCTTCTCTACTTTCTCTCCCTCTGTATGCAACCTCATCCCATTATTGCATGTTACTAACACAACTTCTCCCCTTTCTGGTAGTCTTGTGCTTTCTTGTCCCTATCCTCTCTCCTCCTATCACTTCCTGCAGGTTTTCTGGCTCTGGAGCTATGGAGTCTGGATCTGTCGCTGCAGGTCACCATGTTCCTGCTCGACACCCTCTGCTACAACAACTATTGTTACTAGTTCTATTGTTATTATTGTTGTTATAATCATTAACACTACGATTATTATCATTAACACTACTATAAATATCTGTACCATTTTTCATTTAGTCTATAGCAACATCACCTTTACTGTCTGTACCTCTGTGTGTGTATATTGTGTAGGCTGCCTCCCTCCCCTCTCTCTCCTTCCATCCCTCTCTTTTTCTCTCTGTTCCTCTCTTGCCCTCTCTCTCTCTCTCTCTCTCTCTCTCTCTTGCTCTCTCTGTCTCTCTCTCTCTCTCTCTCCTTCCTTCACCCCAACCGGTCGAGGCAGTTGGCCGCCCATCCTGAGCCATGGTTCTGCTCGAGGTTTCTGCCTCTTAAAAGGAAGTTTTTCCTTGCCTCTGTCGCCTAGTGCTGCTCTTGGTGGGAACTGTTGGGCTTCTGTAAATAGCATCATAGAGTACGGTCTAGACCTGCTCTTTTATGAAAAGCGCTGTGAGATAACTGTTGTTGTGATTTGGCGCTATATAAATAAAATTGAGTTGAATTGAATTGAATTGTACATTGTGTTAATGAATTGTTATTATTAATGCATGAGCATGTTGCTGCTGGCTGAGGTGGGGCTAATTATAACAAATAATATAACAATTTTATTTATATGGCGCTTTTCAAAAACAAAGTAACAAAGTGCTTTACATGGTTGAACCTGGATTAGAACATTTCTGGCTTCACCAGTGTAGCTGCAGGCTATACATCCAATTTAAGTTAAATCTGCGATCTGCAGAATGAGTCGGAGCAATGGCTGTCAGAAAAAATGTAGTAGAGTAGAAGTAATAAAGTAGCATAAATCACCTCAAAACTGGACTTACAAGAATTGTTCAATTTCAAAATATTCACTTAGATTAGGAGGTAATATGCTCATTGCCTTCTTTCTCGCTGAGAGTTACATTAGAAGACTGACACTGTCATGTCTGTCCATTAAATAAGAAGCTCGAGCCAGCAGCTGGTTAGCTTATCTTAGCATAAAAACCTGTCTTGTCATCCTTCCCTCTCGTGTATATATAGTCTATGTGCTTCCCTTGTCTTTTGTCATTTTGTCTCTTGTCTTTGTCTCTCTTTCTCAAGCCATCCAGCCTATTCCCTATGTTTCTCAGTGTTATTGGACCATTTTGGATTTTGTATCTTGGATAATTTCCTGTGCCTATCCGGATTTGTTTGCATCTTCCCACCGTAAGCTTAACCTTTTGTTTTATGGTTAATAAGTACGCTAAAACTGAACCTGCTCTGGCTTGGTGTTCTGTGTCTGGGTCCTATCTCCAATTTTCCTGCTCCCCGCTTGACTAACCACAACAGTACTTCCACCACA
Organism: Micropterus dolomieu; assembly: GCF_021292245.1. Classification (NCBI taxonomy): domain Eukaryota; kingdom Metazoa; phylum Chordata; class Actinopteri; order Centrarchiformes; family Centrarchidae; genus Micropterus; species Micropterus dolomieu. Next base: position 5,668,754 of record NC_060150.1, read on the forward strand.
ACACAGAAAATCCCATGTCAATCAAGACAAATAATAGCTTTCACCTTGACGCCTTTAAACTTTATTTGGAAAGCTCAGCAGACAGTTTTACCAGACAGCAAATAACACCAGGAAAAAGTTATGAAAGCAGTCAATCACATCCGACCCAGGTCTTCACCCTGATCTTCATTGAACAGGCTTAATTTGATTAACCGTGATCATTTACAAGTGTCTTCTCAAGGAGGAACACAATAGGCCATTATGCGACCCATCTGAAAGAGGAGCAACAACTTGTCTGACAGCGCAGACTCCACGAACACACAATCACAGATGTCAGTTGACCTTGGCTGTAAGGTCAAGGCTCAGGGCGAGCTTGATTTCATGATATGACTTGTGTCTCGATCAATCATTTACCGCACCTTGTCAAAGTAAACCTGGTGTCGGCCCGGGCCTGCAGCCAGCGTAGCCGAGTATCGCTTGCTGTCATTAACTATATAACAACTAAAGTAAGAGCAGGAGCAGAATGAAATTGGAGGAGTGAACTTCACTAACAGAGTAATATACCTGCCAGATAGATTCCAGTCTATCTCCCTCTGTCTGCGTCCTTTTCTCCATTAGTCAGCCTGAATCATGTGTGTGTCTGAGTTTGTGCGTCTGCACCGTAGACCTCGACCAGGACCCAGTCGAGATGAGAGGCCTCGTCATGTCTGTGGAGATCTAAACCACTTAGAGGATGAGCGGTGGTCTGAGCTCCCTTCAGACATCCTAGCGCAGCATTCTGGTGAGAATAAGATCCTGGAGTAGCCCTGTTTAGCCACAGATAGCAGCTAAGTGCCCTGTTAGTTCACTCTATCTCCAACCCTTCCAGCTCGATACCCAAGAGCCTCTTAAGAGACACTGGGCAGCTTTTTTCCCTCCTTTCAAAAGCAGCTGAGCTCAGAAAAACACATTTGTCACACTGGGGAGCTTTACAGGCATGAACGCCTGTTACAGTCCATCAACCTCCCCTTACAGTATAGGTTTATAGACACAGGCTGCATTTGTTATGCTATTAATGGCAAGTATTTGCTTTGCATTTTCTCACTGTCACTGAGTAAAGCATTCCTGAGCATTCTGTACTCCCATGTTAAAAGATAAGGCGGACAATTTTCAACAATAGGCTATCTATTATCCAAGTCCATTGGCCCATTATAAAAACAGGTCACAAATTCATACTTTCAATTTAAGAAAGGCCCAGTAATTTCCATCTGGATGCTGTAGTTTTAGAAAATGTTTCTAAAACAGGAATAAATACAGAATTTGTTGGGGACTATTTTCAATGGCAAATTAATACACATATAGTGCTCTAGTAAGTATTTACATGTGGGATTAACTCAAAACATTTATTGGTAAAACATGAAAAACATATCAGGTTATTAAACGGAGAAAGATGCAACAAGATGCAAAAACAATGAGTGAATTGAAACCAAGGCAAAAACAACAACAACAAAGAACAGGGCTTGTGTGTGAGTTAAGAAGATATAGTGGCTATTGTGTTTGTAAGACAGTGTGATACCATCCAAACCAATCCTTGATGGTATGCCTTGTAGTTGTGTTGGAATGCAAAGAGAAAAGAGAGACAGTTTTTTAAAATTGTTTTTGGATAACTAGGACCCTTATTCAGCTGCTCCCCCAGTTGCATGCCATGTTACTTTATTTAGGAATATGTCCTACATAAGCAAAATACCAACATAGTATCATGATTACATTTTGACACAGGGCCCCCAAGGGTTTCAAGGTTGTGTAAAAATGCAGGAGCCACCTTAAGACGCAGACTGAGATCCTCTGACAGGACGTTGCCAGACTTAAAATTGCCTTTAAAGGGGGAAAACTCTTGTTTGAGGCAGTTAGAAAGACAAGTACTGATTAAGCAACCTCCTTTAATTTTAAAGTGAAAGTGAACAAACAGTGCATGCTCTGTGCTACAGGACCAGCTCACCTGACTCTGTAGGATAACCTTATACGGGATATAGGTTTACTGACACTAATACCACTGGGTTACGTGGAAGTGGCCAGGGGTTAAAGATTTCAAGAAGAATGCATACTGCACTGCACTTTGTAACATCTTTATTTCCATGCCAGGCTCGATTTAAAGAGACCCGGAGCACACATGTCAATCAAAATCTCACATGGGTGATCTCTTTCCGTTGATGTGAGGTGGCAGGAATCACTTTCAGGCAAAGGGAGCAGGGTCTGGCTTGGAGACGGTGGTGAAAGGCAACCCAATCCAATATCTGGCTGGTCACGTGTTGTTGTTTGGGTTTCGTTGGGATTCTGAGACTCTTCTGCTTAATGAGAAGTGTAGAGGTCAGAGTGTGAACTGCAGGTGAGACAGCTCAATAATTTCACAACTTTATGGACCAATGGAATGAGAAGTATTCGTTTTGGTCTGATTTTGAGATTTCTATATTTCTACATTTGTAAACCTGTGTGCCATAAAGCAGGCGTTAAAGTGGAAAATAAAACTAAATGGAAAAGAACTTCAGCAGAATGATCACACACTTTCTGCTCCATATTTAAATATTCATGTATGTACACTACTGGGGAAACTCTGTAAGGAGAGAATGGCCAAGTTTCCTTTCAGACTATCTGACTTTATCAATAAAACACCCATATTCATCAAATTACAACCTCCACTTAAGCAGAGTACAGTGCAGGATTCATCACTATACAGTTCCATAACCTACTGTCTGACTGTCACATCAACTAGAACCTGTTTTTATATCAGGGGAACTGTTAAAGCCAGCACACCCTTTTACAGCTCTCGCTTTAGTTCAGCTTTAGTTGCAGTCATAAATCATAAAAAAGTGATCAATTATGATGATGAAAGCAGAAATGGAAGAAAAGGCAAAAGACTATTTTGCACAGGTAAGACAAGAGTCCGTATAAACGTCTCAGAAAGAAATGAAAAACAAAGTGGATCTAATATTAGCACATGGTAACATAACACATGATACATGTCACAACATGTGCCCCTTTCAGCTATCACATACTGTCCATCACTCAATATTTGCACAGCAAATGAAAAGGCTTATTGTGTGGCCATTGTACACCATACAGTGGCCAAGATAGGGCGAGGCAAATTTATTTTAAAGTTGAATTCAAAGTGCTGTACATAAGAGACAAAAAGGCATTAAGACAAGATGTAATAGAAAAACAGGGCTATATAAAAAGACATAATACGATTTAAATGGATGAGGTATAAATGAAGAATGGAAAAAGCTAAATTAAATAAAATATCAGCAATTACAGTAACATATGAATTGATATGAGACTTTCCATTGCATTCAATACCAGCAGATGGCGCTCCTTTTGCATAAATGATACACTACAAACAATGCCATCTTGCAATAGACTACCTCAAACACAACACTGCTTTTTGTTTCTTATCTGTTTCTGCCTAAACTGAACATTTGCACCATATTCAATGACTTCAGTGATTTTTCCATCTATCAAAGTCTTTAAAAAACAAAAAAAGGAAAGAAAAGGAAAAAAGTGTATGTCTACTCTGCTTTGAGCAATAATTTCTCTAATTCTTAAAAAAAAAACACAACTACTTTTAAATACATACTGACATCCACTCCTATCTTCGACAGCTGGTCACAAGAGAAGTCCATTCTCATCGTATGTGCACTGGAGGTTTCAAGTTCCACATCACACTTAGTTTGTTAAGTATACACGTGCATAATAATGACTTTACTACGCTTCGTCCAATTGCCAGAGGAATCCGGCTGACAAAGCAAAGACTTATTATTGGTCGAGGGAGGCAATATTTTTTGTTTCTGATTTGCATTTTATTTTTAGGAATGATTGGCAGTGTAATATAAATATAGTCAAACAATAACTATTAAATATCCATATGCATCAATGGAAGGAGAATATTTGGAACAAGCTTAGAAATTACATTCAAATCAAAGATTACTACTAAGAACCATTTCATTTACAGAGAAGGCAGCGGTCCCAGCAGTCTCTTTTTGTTGAAGATGAATTCCAGATTCCAGCAATGTATTCATTATTTTATTAACTGAAGATGTTTTTATTGCAAACAACCAAATATACTAACCCAGCTAGCGCCCACTAAATTCTGAGATTTATACCTACAGCTGCATTTACATAAAAATGTTTAAAAACCCAGAAACATTATGTAACACAAAAAAAAAATTTAAATAGCTAGTTTGGTATGAATTGGAAAACCATATGACATTACAGGACTCCACCTCTTTGGGGTGTTATTTCCTGCATCTCACAAAGTTCCCATACTTTTTGAATCATATTTTTAGAATAATCAATCACTTCTTATATTGTCTGAGGGAGGGTCGAGTTTGAACCACCGAACAGACGTTTTTCACAGCAGATATTGTGAGTCGTCGCAGCAGGAAAAACGCAGGTGAAACACATTTTGCTAGCTTCATTCTATTCAAGCCATTGCATGGAGCCAGCATGCACAACAGCAACTCCCCTAAATTGAATGCAGTATTGTTTTCAGTTACAATGATAATGACACACGCCAAAATGTCTGCTGGGGAATAGATCTAGAAGAAGAACAACTTTACTTATCCCCTTGGAGAAATTCAATCTATTGTGACACATTTAATGGCAACCACTCTGACAAATAGATTCAGCACTTCTCTCAAAGCCTTCTAACACTTTGGGATATTTGGGAATATCATGATAGAACACTTCGTCATGTGCATCTGTAGAAATTCATCATGTAATATCTACAGATCATGCATAATGTACAGAATAAATGTAATAAAAACTGATCATTCAAACCATTTCCTATTATTTAGTAAAAATATTGAGCTAACAATATAAATCTGCACTTAATTTCAGTTCATTTATTTGTTTATTTGACAGGGACAGTGCTCATTAATTTAGAGTAAAGTAACTGTAAATAAGCCAGAGTTATCTTAACAGGCTACTTTTTTGTCCTTGGCCAGTTATTAAAAAGTTGACCTAAAATAAAGAATTAAAATTAAAATGACTTATTACAGTCAGCACATAAAAGCGATATACAGAACATAATAAGAATGATAACAATATAACAAGTGTTTATATTTGAGTTTAGTGGCAATTGAAAAAAAAAATACAGTAACTTGACACATGTTGTAATAAACAAATCTCATCTCAAACATTATTATCAGTTTTATTACATGATAAGTTTCTACTGCATCAACTTTGTGTTTTGCTGTACTGTTGCTTATTAACAAAGTAAATACACAATCTTCTAGTTATCCCAGTACTATATTAATTATTCTCTTAACTGAGGATGTTTCTTTTGCAAATTACCCAATTAAAAATCTGATTCTCTGCTGCTGACCTCCTACTAATGCCCACTAAAATCTGTGTGTTATACCTCGTCAACTAACTCCCGGGAAACAATGCCTAGAGGTCTTTACCTGCGTCTTTTCTGATCAAAATGTGCACAATAATAATAATAGCTTAAATTTTAATGGAGTTATGTGGTAAGAACCCCTCCTCAAACCAAGATAACTCTCTTTTATCTGTGCTCCTCTAAAAAGCATTAATAGCCTCTACACTGTGCAGCATTTTGAACATCTATAGTGTCATTTTTACCCATCGTCGGTTCTAACATTTTATGTGAGAAATGGTCCACTGTAAAGCTACATTTATCCATGTATCCATGATCTTTTTATGTGTGTGGAAAAGACCTTTTCAAACGTGGCTGAGGTCATACCCAGCATGCCCTCAGGGTGGCGATAAACATCAGGAAACACTGTCCACATGGCCATGACAACTACATCTGCTTCATTTCTGTTACATGTAAGAGACAGAAAAAAATGTCTCAGAGTAAAAAGATCAGGCCTGATCTCTTCCTGTGTGATTAAGGAATGGATGAAATGAGGAGCTGTTAATACTTGAGTCAAATGACACCTTTTTAAGTCCTCCTTAAACTGTAGCCGGATGTGAGAGAGATGCTTTCATAAGGAGGGAAAGGCCACCTGATTCACCTGTGGTTGTGTTTGAACTATAAAACAGATGATGAATATTTAACCAGGAGAGTTTACAGAGTTGAGATTTCACAGTGTAAATATGCTGGTTTGCTTTGTTATTACACTACAGCCTATTTAAACCTCAATATTTTTTTTTTTAAATCTCATAATGTGACATGCTAAATGATTACAGCCATGGTACACATAATTATCATCACCCTAATGATGGTATAGGTCCGAGGTCATCAAGCTGATTGCGGTCTCTTTGTCTGTCTTTTCCATTATGCGAGTCCCAACGCTTGGGTATGCATCAGTAGGGAAAGCAGGAGCCTACAGGTGGGCTTTCTCTCCCGGGGCGTGGGAGTGAAGTAGGAAGTGAGGTAACTAAATCAATATCATGTGAATTATTAAGAGCTTCCTCCGTTGTCACGCACCATGGATCTCAAGCCAACAGAAATACACTCCCTCCTTCCTTCTGTTGTGTTCTTTCTCTCTTCCTTCATTTCCCTTAGTAAATTTCCTCTTTTTCACCATCACACATACGCACACCCCTGCTCACGCATGCACACATACTATAGGCCCTGTATGTGCATGTGCATGCAGCCGGCCACACACACATGCACTGGTCTTTAAGCTCACCCTTGTTGGAGTGCTCATTAGTCAGTGCAGTGATGCAGAGTAGCCCTGTCATTAGCTGAGAGCTCTGTGTCCTCCACTCCCTTCTCTCTGTTTTATTCTTCTTCCTCTACTAAGGATTCGTCTTCATTTTATCTCCGACGCCAGGGGCCTTCCAGAGATCTACATGACAAAGATCTCCCTAATCCCACTGACGTCTAAATACCCTCTGCAGACCGTCTTTATTAGCAGAATTGAGATCAGGTATCCTAATTGCCTTTGCCATGCGTGTCACTTGTTACTGCCTGAGATAAAACTGTTGAGGAAAGAGTTTGTTTGACTCTGCCTTTGTTTCTTCTCTTTGGATGGTCAGAAATTCAATCATTATGTTCTTCGGTCCAAATCTGAGGAACAGTCCCAATCCAACAATTTTAAAATACTCCATTATAAGTCCTGCATTAAAATCCTACTCGTGTAAAAGTACAATCCGCAAAACGCAGTTAAAGTACAGTCCCCTCTAAAAGTATTGGAACGGTAAGGCAAATTCCTTTGTTTTTGTTCGCTGAAGACATTTGGGTTTAAGATCAAAAGAGGAGTATGAGACAAGAGTTCAGAGTTTCAGCTTTTATTTCCTGGTATTCACATCTAGATGTGTTAAACAACTCAGGACATATCACCCTTTGTTTGAACCCACCCATTTTTCAAGTGAGCAAAACTACTGGAACATGTGACTCACATGTTTCTTGTTGCCCAGGTGTTGCCTTTTAGGTTGATTGTCCAAACATTAAATAGCTCTGCATGACTAGTCTAAGTTTTCAGCCTTGGTTCAAACCTATAAAGACTGCAT
>NC_060150.1:5676287-5689018 GCF_021292245.1 Micropterus dolomieu
AGGGAGAGAAAGTAGAGGAGAGAGGAGCTCAGTGCATCATGGGAAATCCCCCGGCAGTCTAGGCCTATAGCAGCATAACTAAGGGATGGTTCAGGACTCACCTGAGCCAGCCCTAACTCTAAGTTTTATCAAAGAGGTCTTAAGCCTACTCTTAAATGTGGAGATGGTGTCTGCCTCCTGAACCCAAACTGGAACCTGGTTCCACAGGAGAGGAGCTTGATAGCTGAACGCTCTGGCTCCAAGTCTACTTTTGGAGACTCTAGGAACCACAAGTAACCCTGCATTCTGGGAGCGCAGTGCTCTGGTGGGGTAGTAAGGTACTATGAGCTCTTTAAGATAAGATGGTGCCTGACCATTAAGAGCTTTGTAGGTAAGAAGAATGATTTTAAATTCTATTCTGGATTTTACTGGAAGCCAATGCAAAGAAGCTAAGACAGGAGAAATGTGATCTCTTTTCCTGGTTCCTGTCAGAACACGTGCTGCAGAATTCTGGATCAGCTGAAGAGTCTTAACGGACTTTTACGAGCAGCCTGATAATAAGGAATTGCAGTAATCCAGCCTAGAAGTAACAAATGCATGGACTAGTTTTTCTGCATCATTTTTAGACAGGATGTTCCTGATTTTCGCAATATTACGTAGGTGAAAAAAGGCGGTCGTTGAAATTTGCTTAATGTGAGACTTAAACGACATGTCCTGATCAAAGATAACTCCAAGATTCCTCACGGTGGTGCTGGAGGCCAGGGCGATGCCATCAAGGGAAACTATATCTTTAGATAATGCGTCACGGAGGTGCTTAGGCCCCAGAACAATAACTTCAGTTTTATCTGAGTTTAACATTAGAAAATTACAGGTCATCCAGGTTTTAACATCCTGAAGGCACATTTGAAGTTTAGCAAACTGATGAGTTTCATCTGGTTTGATCGATAGATATAACTGAGTATTATCTGTATAACAATGAAAGTTTATGGAATATTTCCTGATAATATTGCCTAAAGGAAACATATATAAAGTGAAGAGGATTGGTCCGAGGACAGATCCTTGAGGAACTCCATGCCTAACTTTGGCATGCATGGAGGACTCATCGTTAACACAAGAGAAATGACAGACACAAGACACAAAAACAAACTTAATTCTTTGATTTGGTGAAACTGGATCATATTTTATGGAGCTACTCTGCCTCAACATTTGGGGATTTATAGAGTTACCTGAGGGACAAATACCTTTACTTGTTGTTAGCTGTTACTTTGGCCACTAACTGCTAATTAGCCACTAGCTAATTAGTTCAGTTAGCCGTCCACTAGCTAGTTAGTTTAGTTAGCCGTCCATCTTGTCCTATCAGGTGACTCTAATTCCCATTAGGAATTTTTAAAGAAGCACAGGAGAAGTACAGTGATGATGTCAGAGGGATGTGATTGGTTAATTGCAATATGGGTCCAAGAACGCAATGTGGGATGTTAATCAAGGAACATACTGTGCTAAATCACATTGTGCTACTACAGGTAGTGAGGAATTACCTCTATCCCACGAAACCATCAACAGGCAGCATAGTTTTAGAGAACAGAATCCCCCTCATGCAAGCAAGTTAGCATTTAAAAAAATAACATTAACATGTATGATCTTCCTTCTGTTGGCCTGCAAAAGGTAAAGAGCACAGTGCACAAACTCATAATATTAGATGCCTGCTATGTATACAGGCAAAACTTCACTCATAAAAAACTGTCGATAAGATAAGATTATAATATTATTTATGAGCTACAAGGGATCATGAAGAGACTCAGCACAAATGTTTGTGTTCTCTTAAAAAAGGCTTAACAACGTCTAACAGCTGTCAAGTCCCACAATGAAACTCTAAATCTGTGTCAAACTAATCAGTACGTAATCGCAGAGCTCGAGAAGCTTTTGCAATATTCATTAACAGCAATAAACACAGTAACAGTGTGAGCTGTCTTAGCTTACGACAGGCATTTTTTTCACATCTATTTCTGTAAAAAAAACTGTCCAACACCTTATTAAAATCCAGCGCTCTGACCAAATTGCTTGACACAAATAGCTTATTATGCATTCAAGCTAAGAGGGAGGTCTCCTTTTGGGGATTTTGAACCTTTTTCATGCATTCTTTTGGTGATTTGTGCAGTTTAAGGCACAAAAACAACTACTAATGTTCATCTACTCATAAGCTCTCAGTTATTCTGGTTTGTTTCAACTCACTGCTTGCATGCAACATCCCACGATGATGTCACCCCCATCAAATTATACTTTGCCTTGTAATTAATGTCTGCATATCTCCTCCAGTTGTCCTCCAGGCCTGCAGCTTGGTCCTGTACCCCATCAAGTTCATTGAGAGCATCAACCTGAGGATCTACCACGAGTTCAACTGGGGCTACGGTCTGGCCTGGGGGGGAACCATCTTCTCCTTTGGTGGGGGAATCCTCTACTGCCTCAACCCCAAGAACTACGAGGAGTATTACTAGCTCTAATTCAAGCCGAGAACTGTACAGCCACATGCTGGGAGAGGTATTCAGGGAGTGAAGAGGGGATTTAGGGATATTTTCCTTTAACGGCTCAATTCCCAAGAACTGTAAGGAATACTATAAACCGTAATTAAGCCAATAACTGTATCACCACAAGCTTCTGCCCCAGGGGAAATCAGGGGGCGAAGCTGGCATTCGGGGGATTTCTTTTCTTGCCTTAGTCAACAGAAATGTCAGCGCTGATGCTGGTGGGTATGTGAATTTACAGCTCTACTGTCGCCAGGTCGGCCCTAGGGAGGGGTCAGGGGTGGGAAGGGGTCTTACTAGATTATTCCTAGGCCTTGTGACACACCTGGGAGAACTGACAGCCTTGTAGTAACACAGGATGGAGGTTTACGGTGATGATGCCGCCTCCATTCTTGCTTCCCTATAAACTAAACTGACTAACTAAAAAGAACTACTCTTATCATGTCACTCGTAACAACCCAACCTATTGACTCTGTTACTTAGGAAACAGGATGTCAGACTGGAAGGCTTTTACCGCATGTTTACGCATGCTTGCACATGCAAAGGCACGTGTATCTTCACTTGTAAACATCAAATCCTCAGCTGGACATCCTCCAAATCTCCTGCTCCATCAGTGCATCATCGTCAGCGCTTAGTTAGGAGTTGTTGCATTTTGTTTTTCAGAGTCCTCTTGAGCCCTTAAACTTTCACAAGGACATGGAAGAGGATCAGACGCTACAGTTGCGCTTCATAACTTTTCATAAGACAGATAGATTTCTCTTGGGGGTAGGAAAGAAGGGGGCATAAAATAAAGACACCCGCTCAATATTCTGTTATCGAACCACATATCTGTGGCCACGGCTACCACAGGGAGTGCACATGCAGCTGTCATGATTGATTAGCCATGGTCGGACAGGATTGCGCTCAGCTGCCTCCAAGGGTCTGCTAAATTTCAATTCCCTATCCATCTGCATCGTTAGTGGATGGGAGTGTCTGCTATGTACAGATACGGTCTCTCAATGGGCCTGTTTACATGCACATGCATAGTTTAAGAAAGTTAGGACCCGCATTCTGACTGTAATAAGATCATAATACACTCAGCCGATGTAAGTACAATAACAGAAACAAATGGAGAACTATAAATTTACTTGACATCCCTTGGGGCATGTATACACCTTTGTCTTCATTTCATGAACTTAAGATGCACACGGACCGGGCTCAGGTGGAGGTGAAAGGGAAGTGTGGCCTTAAGGTTTAAGACTAGATGGTGATAGCTGGAGTTTAGGGTGGTGTCCAAAATCACTCATTTGCTACTTTTTCCAGTCCACTGTATTCAAGTGCTTAGGTGTGGGTTCTGAAGGTTGTGTGTGTGTGTGTGTATGGGGGAGCGGGGGTATTATTGAGTCAGGGATTGGACTTAATTCTTAATTCATCTAAAACAAACAAATACAACGTAATCAAATCGGTTATATCGGTTAAAATTACATGTTGTTTAATTTGTCGTATTCAAGGAGACTATTTGTTTTAAATAGGAAATTACTCTTATTTTATAACCGAAAACAGAAGGGGTTGCAGGTCTGAGGACTGTCTGCAGATTTTAGTCCCAGGTTGGGTATATCCTCAACAAACTCCATCAATCAAAGTAGCCCAGTTTTACCAGGAATTCTGTCACAAATGACTTCCAGTGCCAGTCTAGGAAGTAGCATGCCCCGCATGTGGCAAAGTGATTTTAGACTTTCATGCTAGAGAGTGGAGTTTGTGTCCCATCACAGATCTACAAATAATGTCAGCTGTTTTATTAACCATATTACAATAGTAATACAAAGAGTGTTTTAGCTACCTAACCCTGTACCTTAGTTTATTTGCAATAAACATGACCTTTGCCTCACCTTAACCATTTGCCATGGGTAAAGGTTGTAGTAATTAAAACTTTTGCGTTGGACATAAAACAAAACAAAAAAAATCCTCAAAACCTTGTTATCAAACAGAAGTTTGGCCTCAATATAGCTTTTCCTTTCTGGCGAAGGAGACGATCAGAGTGTAGGGCACTTTTATAATTGGAAACGTCCATGTATGGATGTCATGAAGGCAGTTTTGGAGGGATTACATTTTCTGAAAATGGTTTGCAGAGTCACAGCTTAGATGATTATACGTATCATCTTCGTAACAATGCAAACTGGTATTATGTCCATGTTTAAAATAACCTGAAGAAAGAAAGCAAATGAGAAAAAAAGGACTGACCAAGTATGACCAAGTGACCAAGCATAGAGTTTAGAGGCACTCCACAGTGTGTAGCTGTTGTGGCTGACCTAGAGTCAGCAATAAGAGAGTGATTTTGGACGCAGTCTAAGTGTTTATAGAAATTTGGACTTTTCATTACAAGTGTTAGTAAAATACATGCACATGTTTTGTAAAAACAACAATTCAGATAGTCAGACATCAGTAAGGATTCTAAAAAAAAGTTCTGAACTCATAATTCAATCAACAGGATTATTGTCAAGGACACAATCAGACAATTGCCTAACTCCCAGTTTGAGCAGTCGATTCAATATTGTGTGCATGTAAACATGCACACAATATGCACACTGACGCTGACTATTTATAAACCAGATCAGTGTATCTACTGATAACTTCAGGCCACGTTTAATTAACACTAAACAGCTGTCTGCTTGTCTACAGTAAATGTCAGGGATCAGCCCTGCACCCAGTGTAGATTTTGGTGGCATATAAGCCAGGCACACATATGCTGGCACAGGAAAAACAAATGTCAATATCAGCCAGTGTCAAATGTCAGTATTACTGTTAGGACTGTATTTTTAATCAAAGCATCACCACCTCACGGAAAAGGTCATCTGGTAATCTTTCATGCCCCAACAGGCTGATTTTAATTTAAAAAGTATTTATCTGATTTCTACTGTTCCCTTCCCTCAGGGTTTGACTCTAATAATCAGATGTTTGGATTGTAGACATGAATCCAGTGCAATTTCTGGGTGAGATGGAGGGTAGATGGAGAGGCAAATATGGTAACTTCTATACTGATTTTAAATTCTAGATTGGGTGATAAAGCAGATGACAACACAGTTATGTTTTCTCTTAGCTGAAGTGTAAAGCCAACTTCCCCCGTGTGCTGAATTACTTTCCAAACCCTGTAACCTCCATTCGCTCTTCAAAACACATTCTGCAATAAAAGTGCAAAGTAAAATAAGAATTCTCCGGGTGACATTTTAGAGATACAAGCGGTGTCTCGTCTGTACTCTCCATTGTTACATATTTACCGTGGAGCTGTCAAGCAGCCATCACCCAAGGATAGGATCCACGCTGTCTCTCTCGCCACCTTAACAAACATAGAACTGTGCAGATGCCACATAAATCACGCAGCTGACAGAAGTCCATTTATTTTATATATGATGTTTACCACAGACAAACTCATTTTCTCTGTTGTTGATGAGGAAATGTTGTTTTTGGCAGTTCTGCCGGTCACTACAATAGCTGTGCTTCTAAGGTCAGCTTATTCAAGTTTAGTAAAGCTTTAGGATTCTGCCTGCATATTACAGTGTAAACACTATAGTATATCATATACAGGGTATCAATAAAATACTTACTGGGCATCTATAAAAGGATAAATATGCAGGTACGAGGGAAGAAGACTTGCTGTGGGTAACAAGCCAGGAATAATTGATCAAAAGGAGTAACATTAATGATATTAAAATTTGTTACAGATTGTTTTTTATTTATCGGAGAGGCAGGGGTGTGACTTGTTCACTTGTGTTCATTTATTTTTTTTATCTTGACCCTCCTCGAAGCTACAAACATTTTTTCCCCAAGTGACTGGGGGATAAACAGCAGAGACTAGTAGGTAAACATGGTGGAGCATTTAGCAGCTAAAGAGACAGGTATTTCCCTCAGGAGCTTGTGGAGATCATAACAAGAGCTAAAAGGAGAGGGAATATTGGACTAACATTCAAGGATAAATAAGTAGGCAACTGTCTGCTAACAAGTTTGCCATGTCAACTTTAAAGGTGAAATGCTAAACAACTAACTACAGTAATACAGTTTTAAAATGTACTGGGACATAGTTGCATAGAACACAATAGATACCATGATCTATGTGTGTAGCATGAATGGACTACAAACTTTAATTTTGTTGTACAAAATTAAATAATTAAAAAAATTACCTTGTTATTAAAAAGTGCTTTCAGTATTTTTGTTTCAAGGTAACAGCTAAACACAGAATTTGTAACGCCCTCTTCCCCTTAGCTTATTGGGACCCTGTATGTACAAAATATTTACGCTGTAATTTGTGGGCTGCAATGTAAAGCGTTACTAAAGAAAACACTTGTAGGCAGGACAGGATGTCATGGAGATTAAAGCGACTTAATCTCACTTTATAAGCCTTCAGGCTGACATAAACCCCATGCAAATTCACTGTATATACTCTAGTAAGTAGTATTGAACTGATGGATGTTTGGTCTTTTGAGGGGCAAAATAATCCTAAACTTCAATGCTTTTATGTGGATTTTCTTTACATATAGTGACTGGATGTCACAATTTACCCATCTTTTTATTTAGCACCGGGTAAAAATAGAAACAGCGCTCACTGTTATGGCCATTATTCCATTAGTCATACCAGCTATATGGGTCAGAGGGTGCTTTCCAGCATGTGACCCTGCTCTTCAGTGTTTTATCAGTTTGAAAGATGTCACAGCTTCACCGTGTTCAGTGGAGGGGCTCCAGTTAATCAGTGTTTAGCTTCGTCGGGTCACCAGATTTTCTGTCAGGTCATGACGAAGCACTTTGTGTCGCCTGACTCGGTGTGTTGTTACGCCATGCGGGCAGAGTGAAACAGAAGTCCTGACACAATGAGGAAATGCTGTAATGGAGATGATCACCACCAGTATGACATTTGAAATGGACGCTACAATGTTTAATATATTGACCACAGCTTAGTGAGGATGTTTTTGCTACCTAGAAATGTCTGTGTGCTTTGGTGGTGTAGAGGAGCCTTAGGCACTAACACTGTAACAGACCTGGGTAAAAAAATTACAAGAATAATTTAAAATATCCGGATATATTGATAAAAGGACTAAATTATTTAATACTTTAAAAATCCAAAACAACCTTGGCTTTTGTGTTTTGTGTAGAATATTTGTCAGCAGCAACTCTGAAACTGATATAAAATATTTAATGTAGTAATAATGCTGTAGATTTACAGTGGTAGTCTGGTATTACAGCAACTCTATTTTTTAATTAGCCTGCCAAACACATAAATACTCTCTAAAGGAGATAAATCCCCAGACAGGTAGTTTCATATCAAAGACTCTGTTTCGTCAGGTAGTTAGCTACATTGTGCAGCGGCTGTTATTAAAATATCTTTTACGCAAGATTCAAAGTGACAATACTACATTTTTGCAGAAATCAAACATGCCCTAAATTACGAGCAGACGAGCAAAGTTGTCGCGTGTTTTGAGGCCTTTACTGGGAGTTCAAATCAATGTCAAGTCAGCTGCAATCATAATTATAAGTGTCTGATTCTAAATGACAATGCAAATATGTTTGCACCAGTTTCACAAATGACCTACATGCTTTGATTTTTAATGAAGCACTTCAATGTGGTTCTGGGTAAATAAGATTATTTGTCTTAGACCCCTCGTGTAATTAAAACAGGGAACAACATGATTGTGGCAACATGCTACAAAAACACAGCTGCCCTTTATATACTTGTTATACTTGTGATTTGCGGACTAAGGGTGTCTGACTCCAGCTGGTTCCTTGTATGATTTAGCCCAGGTCTGTCCCGTAGTTATTAGCATTTATTTGGTACATTTACTGATGAGAAGTAGAGGCTCACAAGCAGAGATAGCTCTGTTTTATGCATCATCTCCCAGTAGATTCGAGAGAAACTCTGTCTAATGATGTGCATAGGGATTTAGGAGGTGTTTATATATGTGTGTGTGAATGATAGAGGAAGAGTGTAAGCGTGTTTGACAGAAAGAGAGTGTGTGTGTGCGTGCATGTGTGTTGGCATGTTTTAGATGCCATTGTAGAGATGTCAGTAATAAGCATTTATCTCTTTGTACGTTGGCACATTAAAGCACTGAACAGAATGTCTCTGTGTCATTTTGTTGTCACGTCTTCTTTCTTTAGCCATCGTTATTCGGTTCTGAAGTGATTACTGTCATGCTTGTTTCACTTTCAGTATTATCTTATAGAACCGAGATGTTAGCTACGGTATATTCAGCACAACATACACTACAATAATTCATTGTAGTTTCCAGGTTTGCTAATTAAATTGTCAGATGCGAGAGTGCATCATGAAAAGAGAAAGCTATCACTAAAAATCAATCAAGCGCACCCAGGAGACTAACCCAGACTTAAAAATATATATCTAGGTCAGGATAATCTGGTGTGTGTTTTTATTAAATGGTGCACTGTTTTTTATCTAATTAATTTGGTAGTGAATGTTTTGAGGGGTAAATGCTGTATGTATGCCTTTAAATGCAATGTCCATTTTTATGCTCATGATACCCTCTCGTATGTCACTGGCTGTACAAACCAGGCTTTCCCGGGTTATTGTCTGTTTTCAAGTATTGTTTTAACCTCTAAAAGACAAAATGCATCCATTTCATAACAATGGAATTGTAACTGATTAAGAGTAAAGCTTTATACATACTTTAGTTTACAGTAGATAGCAGAAGCATGATTGAACACCTGGCACAAAAACAAAAAATTCTAAATGGACGTTTTTTCCAAGAACAGATCTTGTTTTTCGATACCATTTCCAACTGATATTTAAAGAGTGTGACGTAGTGACGGTTGGTCAAAGCGGGCTGGCTGTGAAGTTTTTCTTCCACATGAATTACTATGAAAATTATAAAATCTTGATTTAAAGGAGTCGTACGTAATGTAAAATATGAGATACAAGCATAGTATGCATGCAGTAGTCATTACTTCATATAATATGAAAATATTAATTTTATGCATTTGTGGCTGGCAACTGCAGTAAAGTTTTTCTTACTGCAATATTATACAAAAGGGTGGATGGAAACACAATTAGTAATGTCATGGCGCACTGACAAGCCCTGGCATACACCTGTACAGCGCTGCAGTAAGGTGAAAAGCTAAGCCACTTTTGATCTCAATGAGACTTCCTTAATAGCTAGTTTTGACTTAAACCAGAGAACTTGTCCTCAGTGTTAGTTCTTGCCCTGAATGCTCTGAGTAAACTACTCAGAATCTGAATTCAATATATCAAAGGTTAATTCAGAGAAACTCAATTGCGTCCAGGAAGAGGACTACTTTTTCCTCATTATCTCAATGACAAACACATTAGAGATTATATCTATTGCCAGTTTTTGCCAGTTTGCTCTCAATGCCACCTCTTAACAAACACTCCTCCTGCCAATTAGGAGTTTGTGGTGCCAATTACCAACAAAAAGGAAAGGCTCTGAAGAGTCAGAGAAAACACTTGACCAGAGCAATAGTTTCTGTCTCCAGCAAAAAAAAGAATATCAACATATAGCCCTGGCCCGGATATTTTTTATTTTTGGCAGAGAAGGCAACCGTAAACAGTGTTGTTCAAAATTAAGTGGTTTCTGCTGTCTTCACTGCCAGGAACGTCAAGATCTCTGCACGACAGAAGATCTCATAAAGTTACATAACGGCTGATTTTAATGTGGCAGCTCCCTGGAGCAGAAGCCTTTTTCCAGGAATCTGTAATGTCATAGTGGGACATGTATTGCTCCTGTCACCTGACAATGAGATTTTAAAACATCTGTTTTGGGTTTTTTTGGACCGCTGACTGGCTTCAAAATCACAAATTAAATTGCCTCTGAAAAGTATAAAACTTCATCACCTGCCCTCATTACTCATTACAAGAAAACGCAGATGCAGCTTTTTTTGAGTAGAGTAAGAGCTAATTTAATAGCACAGCTGATAAACTGTAAAACTCTGGCTCCAGCCATGAAATTATTTCTCTGCCACAGCTATTGCTGCCAAAAACCTCCAGGAGTGTCGATGGTCTGTTAAGGAGCAGCACGCCTTGTCAGCCTGGATTAGCTCTCATCAGCGCAGCAAGTACCACTCTCAACATCTGTGTCATTTAGCCTCAAACAGATCCACACAATCAGGGGCTGTCTGAATGATCGGACAATAACACTGGATCAATTCTACTTCTTATGCTCCATTTAGTTTTTAAGGATCAACTGCAGCTCCTTTGTTGTTTACTCAGCCCTGGGGGGAGACATCTACAGAAAACATCTTTCCAAGACTCACTGGCCTAGTTTACTGTGGAGATTCACATTGTACTCTGTAACCTGTGCTTATACTGCCCCCTGCTCTCCAGATGCTGCCACGACTACGTAGAGCTCCCAAACCCATAGTACATAAAGATTCTCAGTTGGTTTTCACATTGTAGTCTGTTGACACTGTAAAAATGACAATGCATACTCATGTATAAATGTCAGTATACAGACTAAAAAGTATACACACATTCTTGTCCCAAAATGGAAATGCATATACATAAAGAAAATGGAAACTCTCACAGCTGTAAAACACCTACATCAGTTGCAAAAGAGCAGAAAACAACTCCAGAAAAAATCTTGGTAAACAAAAAATAAGTTATAAATATTAAGAAAGACATTTTGCTTTCCGTTTGTGAAGTTAAGGTTGGCACTGACATTTAAACGTTGCATTTGTTACAGCAATACCATATGTAAAAAAGAAATCACCAACATTTTAGTTGATAGTAGGATTTTATTTTAAGATCCCTGGCAATGTACAACATGTTCAAATTTTACTTTTTTGATCTCTGTGTCTGTACAGTCATTACAGAAAAAAAATTCTAAACTTGCAGTTTGACTGACATCAAAGAAATGTTGAATTTTATATAGTGCTGTAGGCCATATAGTTCATACTGTAAATAGTAAGTATGGAATTGGGACACAGCAGGACTAATCTGAAAAGGAGTGTTGTGAGAAAAATAGGTTCTGTTTGATACTCATAAAATACATACATAAATACATAAAATTGATACTCGGTAAAGATGGCCTTTTAGTAGCAGGACAAATGCTCTGCTTCTAAGCCTAAAAAGCTCTGTTTCCCACTCATATTCAGTCCAATCTATTAAATGTATTTACCTGGTGTTCCTATAGGGATGCACCACCACTGTATACAGCTTCTTATGGACAAGAAAAATAACTACACTGGTGATTCAGGGGCCACATTAGAGGCTCTGTAAAGATATATGTGCTTTGAGCTAAATGCTAATACCAGCATGGCAGCACGCTCACAATCATAATGCTAAAATGCTGATGTTTAGCAGGTGTAACAGATGCCATGTTAATTCTCCACCTGTTGATTGATTTTAAAATAAATGTACATGTTTGCCTTCTTCTACCTTTTACATTTTAAATTGAGCTCAATGTCAAGAGGCAAAAGTCGCCATCTGGAAAACACTGTGAGCAGTGAGTATAGGCTACAGTGGATGCTCACAGTCAAAGTTTCATATTCAGATGGATCAATGGAAGGAAGTCGAGTCAAATTAAATCTCTGTCAAGGAACCACTTTAACACTTAGATGTTCTGTTTGGGGTATTGGACTATCTCCCAAATCCCAAATTAGTCTGTTTGAACTTATCTTATTGGAGACAAAGGTAAAAATATATTTGCTCATGCACGTTTAGCCCCCATGACGTCACCTTCACCAAATGTTAAAGCTCAGTTTTGTGGCAAAGAGGAGAATTACCACTTTACTATTGTTCTGGCTCAGTGGCGTTTGATAAGTTCAGAAGAAAAGAAAATCATAGGCTTGATTTAAAGAGTTACTGCAATAAATTCTCACTCTCACTTTGACGGCGGGCGCGTAAAATGACGCCAGAGGGGTACTGCGTCATACTCTGAAGCACCAAGCAGTGCTGTTTGATGACTTTCCTGACCTCCAGCGGTTTCTCGTGAGTTTAACTCGTGCACTCCAGGACACCATGATGCCAGTGTTGGATGTGATTACAGGTTCAGCCAGTGGCCCCTAAAAAAATATTTATTTTGCAATTATTATTAGCCCTTTTTTTTTTTTTTTTTTTTTTTTTTTTTTACAACAGGTCATGAAGCCAATGCCCAAGTGTTACAGTGAATTTAACGAGTTGACTTCATCTCAACATCACCAACTGGAGCAGTTGAGCAACATAAGTTCCCCCCCCCCCCCCCCCCCCCCCCCCCCCCCCCCCCCCCCCCCCCCCCCCCCCCCCCCCCCCCCCCCCCC